>NW_019154118.1:4515235-4715866 GCF_002288905.1 Enhydra lutris kenyoni
CAGGTAATGTGATGCCCCCAGTTTTATTTTTGTTTTTCAACATTTCCTTAGCAATTTGGGGGCTCTTCTGATTCCATCCAAATTTTAGGATTATTTGCTCCAGCTCTTTGAAAAATACTGGTGGAATTTTGATCGGAATGGCATTAAAAGTATAGATTGCTCTAGGCAGTATAGACATTTTAACAATGTTTATTCTTCCGATCCAAGAGCATGGAATGGTCTTCCATCTTTTTGTGTCTTCTTCAATTCCTTTCATGAGTGTTCTATAGTCCTCGAGTACAGATCCTTTATATGGAAAACCCAAAAGACTCCACCCCCAAACTACTAGAACTCATACAGCAATTCAGTAACGTGGCAGGATACAAAGTCAATGTACAGAAATCAGTGGCTTTCTTATACACTAACAATGAAAATACAGAAAAGGAAATTAGAGAATTGATTCCATTTACTATAGCACCAAGAACCATAAGATACCTGGGAATAAACCTAACCAAAGAGGTAAAGGACAATAAAGACTCTTGACAAGAGCAAGAGAAAAGTGACTCATTATGTACAAGGGATCCTTAGTCAGACTATCAGCCAATTTTCCTTCAGACACCTTGGAAAACAGAGGGTAATGGGATGACACATTTAAAGTCCTAAAAGCAAAAAAATATTGTCAAGTGAGAATTCAACATCTAGCAACACTTTCCTTCAAAAAATGAGGGAGAAACTAGGACATTCCCAGATGGGCAAAAACTGAGTGAATTCATTACCACTTGTTTGTGCCCTACAAGAAATGCTAAAGAGAGTCCTTCAGGTTGAAATGTAAAGACTCTATAAAGTAACTCAAAGGCCTATATGATATAGGTGTCTGCTAAAGGTAAATACATGGACAAATAGAAAAGCCAGCATTATTATAATTTTGTTGTAGAACTCCACTTTTTATTTTTTATAAGATTTAAAGACAAATGCATAAAAGTAATTATAAATCTATGCTAATGGGTACACATATGTAAACATGTAATTTGGGAATTCAGTAACATTAACTTGGTGGGATGAAGTTATATAGGAGTACAGTTTTTATATGTAATTAAGATAAGTTGGTATAAATTCAAAATAGATTGTTATAATTTTGGGATGGTTAAATGGAATCCTTATTATAACCACAAGGAAAATACCTATAGAATATACAAAAAATGAAATAAGAAGGGAATCAAAACATGTCACTACAAAAAAAAAAAAACAACTAAGGGCAAAGAAAAATAGTAATATAGGAAATGAGGGACAAAAAAACTTTAAGACATAAAAAACAAAATGGCATAAGTCATTCCCTACTATTAATCACTTTAAAAAATGTGAAATATAGGAAGGCCTTCCCTACTACCAATCACCTTAAAAAATATAAAAGGCATACATCAGCAAAATGAATTTAAAAAAAATTCAGTGTTCAACATTATGTTTCTTACAAGAAGCTCACTGTAGAGGCATCTGGGTGGCTCAGTGGGTTAAAGCCTCTGCCTTCAGCTCAGGTCATGATCCCAGGGTTCTGGGATCGAGCCCCGCATCGGTCTATCTGCTCAGCAGGAAGCCTGCTTCCCTCTCTCTCTGCCTGCCTCTCTGCCTACTTGTGATCTCTATCTGTCAAATAAATAATTAAAATCTTAAAAAAAAAAAAAAGAAGAAGAAGAAGCTCACTGTAGATCTAAGGACACAAGTGGATTGAAAGCTAGGGACGGAAAAATATTTAACATGCAAATAGCAACCAAAAGAAACCTGAGGTAACTATAGTAATGCTAGACAAAATACACTCTAAGTAAAAGACTATCAAAAGAGATAAAGGAGGACATTATATGTTGATAACTGGGTCAATTCACCAAAACACACAGCAAGTATAAACTTAGATGTACCCAGAGTCAGAATTCCAAAGTAAAGAAGCAAACATTGACAGGATTGAGGTGAAAAATAAACACCTTTACAATAATAATAGAAGACTTTAATATCCTACTTTCAATAATTGATAAGACAACCATATAGAAGATACATAAAGAAACAGAGGACTTGAACAAACCTACAAACCAATTGGACCTAATAAATACATACAGAATGCTCTACCCAATAGCAGCACAGAACACATTTTTCTCAAGGGCACATGGAACATTGTTCAGAATAGACCATATATTACGCCATGAAACAAGTCTTGATGAATTTTATTTATTTATTTATTAAAGGATTTATTTATTTATTTATTTATTTATTTATTTATTGAGTGTGGCGGGGGGGTGGCAAGGAAAAGGGGGGAAGAGAATCTCAAGCAGACTCTGTACTGAGTGCAGAGCATGACACAGGGCTTGATCTCATGACCCTGAGATCGTGACCTTAGCTGAGATCAAGAGTTGGTTGCTTAACCAACTTAGCTACTCATGTGCCCAATGTCTTGATGACTTTTAAAGGATGGAAATTATACAAAGTATCCTTTCCAACCACAATGGAATGAAACTAGAAGTCAATAGCAGAAGGAAAACTGGAAAATCCACAAACATAGAAATTGTACAACACATTCTTAAACAACCAATGGGTCAAAGAAAAAAATCACAAGGGAAATTGGAAAATACCTTGAGAAAATTGAAAATGAAAACACAACGTACTAAAACTTATGGATTGATGCAGCAAAAGAAGTACTAGGAGGGAAATTTATAGCTATAAATGCTTACATTTAAAAAGAGGGAAGGCCTCAAATCAATAACCTAACTTTATGCTTTTAGTATCCAGAAAAAGAAAAAATGATAATGGCTGACAGTTTATACTGCAAGACCTCAAGTAGACCATATTTCCTCTGATGATATGACCCACGCTGTCTTCCCTCCATGTTTCAACAACTGTAGTGCCAGATTTTCTTCAGCCCAAGCTTGCAACATTTTGCAGATATTTGCACATGAGTGCTATGTTCCCCATGTCCCAAAATGATCTCTTCATCTTCTCTGCAAAACTTGCTTTGCCTCTTGTAGTTCAGATCCCAAGTTCTCTGTGGTATCTTTCTGTCCCTCACCATTTCCTACCCCACATCAAAATGGGGATCATACATCCACTGCATCACTTCCGTCTGTCTCTTTTTCATAAAGCTAGATAGAGTTAACTGGACTCATCCTGAATACAGAACGAATGGGCAGCATCATGTTCCTTTTTCTGTCTTTGTCTCCTTATTTTGAACTATTGTTGAGCAACTCCAGTGGGGAAGACTTTGTCCTGGGCTTTGGAAATACCAAGATGAATATCACTTTACTGCCCTCAATGAGATACCAGTTTCATAGAGGGGAAGTCAGTTTATATAAGCAATGAGCCTGACCATAGGGACAGGTATAAGATGTTTTAGGGACACAGAGAAGATGGACTGTTCTTGGGTGGTCAAGGATGGCGGGTAGGGAAGGTCTTAGAATAGATGATGTCTGAACTGAGTCTTGAAGGATTAAATGGAATTAAGTGAGTCAGAGATGGCATATGAAGGAAAGGATAGAGCAATGCATGAGCTTGGCACCATTCAAAGGAATTTCAGCTAATTCTGTATGACTCATGTTTTTATGACAGTTTCAAATACATTTTTACTACAACAGCCTTGTGAGGTAGGGAGCGATAGCATCCCCATTTTACAGATGAAGGATTTGAGGAGAAAAGAGATTAAATGATTTGCCCAAGATTACATTTCTACTCAGAGACAACACTCACTTGAGTTTCCAGCCTAGCAGGAGGAGTATGGATATCTGCCCTGAATCTCATGCTGAGAGCAAAAAAAGTGTTTCGACACTTAAGACAAACAGCTCTGCTGAAACACTGTATTTCTTCTGTGAACCAAAGCAAAACTCAGACCTGAAGTTACATTTCCACCACCAGGGTCCCCTATACCCTCGCTTTCAGAACACATGGTGTCTTGTTTCTAAGGGGAAAAGAAAGGCTCACAAACAAGACTGCAAAGGCATCTTAAGACAACAAATCACTCATAAAAAAAGGGAACATTCTGATGAGTTAAGTGTAAATGAATCAGAAACATATGGATTTAATATACTTTAAAAGGCCCAGTGGAGTTCTCAGTGAAGGGCAAAAGCTTGGAGGAGATTATATTTGGGGATATTTCCAAACCCAGGGCCATTAGTTCTGGCCGGGCCCAGAGTTAGGCTGGTATATGGATCTCCAAGGAAACCAGCAGGATGAGAACCTCAGAAAGGTGTGAAGTTCAGTTTATCCCAAATCCTCAAACCCAGACTTGAAAATTTACAAAGCAACAAGCCTTCTAAAAACACCTTTGCTGAACATCTCATTCTGACCTGGGCCTGGAACACCAAGTCTCACCAACAATTTCTCCTTAGAAATTCTGCCTCTTCTAAACAGATGTAGAGGTTAAGCTGAAACCCTTCACTTCTCCCAAAGATTCTCTCTCTTTGGATTGCACCCTTTGATATGAACAATGTCTAAGCCATGGGTTTGGGATATGAAAAAGTGACCACAGTCCTCTTTGGCAGCATCAGATAGGAAATGAATATGCACAGAAATATTGAACACAGTCAACTAAACAGGAAACAACATAAGAAAAGGAGAAACATCCACTCATCAGTCTGGTCGGGTAACATCACCCATGAAAACAAACACAGGCCAGCAGGCCTAGAGCCCAAAGACATCAGGCTGGTTTAATGGAAACCAGGCAATGAGCAGGTGTGTTTCCCTGGGTGTAATCATCTTTGGTTCTCCCCCATGTACCATGCCTTTTCTGGGGTCCCATATGGTCAACCACCAGGGAATTGGGGATTCGGAGCCTACTCAATGTTAATTCAGCCTTCATTTCTTTACCCACTCAAGTGCCCTCTTCTGGATGAAAACAGCTTGTTCTCTGCTGCTGATTTTTCCCTCCTTCACAGTGGCGGTGCTATGGAAACAGGCATTTCTCATCCACCACTGATTGAGTCAAGTTTAGGGGGTGCGAGGAACCAAGAAAAATGAGCAAGTGGAACACTATTCTCCCCATATGCTGCCTTAAATTGAAATCATCTGTCTCACAGTCCAGCCTGCCCCACTCCCCAAGCCACACCCAGGCAGCTGTGAAGGTGGGCGGGGCGTCCCTCCCTGACTGACGTGGTGGTGATATGCTGAGAAGAAATTCACTTCTGGGCTGCTTTTGTTAAGCTCCCCCCTGCACCCCTGTCATCAGCTTTCACACTCAGCATGAGCCTCACATGGAAACCTGTGCGTCACTTCCCTCAAGTGCCATACAGATAGCATAGGAAGTTCTGGGTGGGGCTGGTTGGGGAGCAGGGGAACTAGGTCTCACAGCATTTTCTGTGTCCCTGGAAGCCCGCGTTGTTACCCTCTCCTCAAGACAAGCCTTCTTCTCCCTTTTCAATGCCTGAAATCAGTCATCTTAAAGATTATTTCTTTAGCTTAAGACTTTAGATATTTAGATACTTAAGACTTTGATATTTAAGGCAAATAACCAAGGTGAGGTAGAAGATATGCATGTTAACATGAAGAAAGGACTGAGAAGGAGAGGGAAGCCGTGGTAATGGGGTGGCAAGGTGGTGGGGTGGTGCTGTGAAGCAGAGGCGGGCAGGGATGGTAGGAGAGAGTCTGAGAACATTAGAGATACACTGTATTCACTTCCCAGGTCCCCCCAAGCCGACCCCTGGGCCTCTCTGAAACTGAAACAGAAGGGGCTCTGGAGTCCTAGGAAACCCCACTGCTCTTCCCCACGATGCCAGCATAGGTGAGCACATCGATCCTCAGTCAGGAAATATTTGCTGAGAGGCCGCTGTATGCCAGACATGGCTCTAGAACCTGGGGCACACCAGTGGGAAATACAAGGCTGGGCTTGAGAGACACTTTTTAGAGGAATTCAGGTGCTGTGGGGAGTACAGAAAGCAGAAAAGACCAAAGATGTTCCTATCATTCCCTCCCCAGCTGGAGTGCAGAGCCCCAGGGCCTCTGTAGCTCCATATTCTTCTTCAGTAGGTCCTGCCTTGCAGGGAGGGCTCAGGCTGTCCAACAAATTCCTTTAGATGCAGTGCTGAGCTCACTGGACTCCAGAGCTTGAGGCACTGCCTGGGGTAGATGACCAAGCCGCTCACAGCCTACCTTTGCTGTGCCTCAGTTTCCACATCTGTTGCCACAGTGCCAAGAGTCTGTACCCAGAGCAGGGAGGACAACTCCAGAAAAGCATACTCTTTGGCAATGTTATTCCTTCCACAGACGGCCAGGACTTTGGCGGAAGCTGGCCCAGTTTCTCAAGAGAGAGATGCTTCATAATCCAGTTACCCCTTCCCCAACACTCTAGAATCTCCAGATCCACAGGACTGAGTGGGTGCCTTTGGAACTAGTGTATTATTGGCCAGTGTTCTCATCTGGTCTACGGATGGAAAGAAAAGGTGACTCAGAAAAGGATAAAAAAGATGGGCTGAGGGTGCAAAGCAGGGGACAGGATTTGGTGGTGGGCTTCTTGCCCGGCTTAATTATTTTCATCCTCAAAATGATTCCCAACAGCTGGGCCGGTGATCAGCCTGCTCATGTTCCCGGTGCGGCTCAGGGCTGAGGAGAGCCAAGGCACTTGGCAGAGGAGCCACAAGGCCAGGGCCTGCACCAGCACCAGTAAGCTCAGTGTAGGGGGAAGGGGAGAAGGAAGCTGGGAACCCACTGCTTTGTTATGGTTGTTGGTGGGCTCTTTGAGCAGGAGGGGTTGGGGACAGCCCAAGTTGAGTATAGGCCCCTCTGCCAGGCTGTCCTTCCCTCCACATGACGCCCAGGATGGTCACCCTCAGCCTCCCTGGATAGCTGACCTGTGACATAGACTATGATTTCCTGTCATCTTTGGCCAGCTTTCTCAGGTGGCCAGAGCATTTGGCCAACAGTCCAAGGGCTAAGTACAAATTTCCAAGGAGATAAGTGAGCTGAATTCTGCCTGAGGCTCCAGGTGCCTGTTCCAGCCCTGAAAAACCATCTGTTCAACGCTGGCCTCTGGTCACAAGAAGAGCCAAGCAATGTAACCCAGCACTGCCCAGGCATCTGCAGTCCATCAGTGACAGAGAACTGCTCATTTCCGCTCCCCAGCATGGAGCTGGAGAAAGGACATGGCTGGTCCTAGCTAAGTGCCTCAAGGTGGAAGACTTTTCAGCACATGTGCTAGTTTCTTTGGAGCTGCCTTGGTTACATGACTTAAATAATTTTAAAACTCCCCAATGTATAAAATAATTGACAAACACCTGGTTAAATTTAAGCACTAGAGAACAGGGGCTGGGAACTACGAATTTAGCCATCCACAGTATAATCCCATTTGAATTTCGGCTGCTCATTCAACCAATCCCTCCTGTATGTCTAACAGTAATAGCAAATAGCTCCAGACACCGTTCTAATTGCTGGTCATCTCATTTAATCCTTGCAACTATCTTGTGAAACAGGTATTCTCACAATCTCCATTTAGCAGATGAGTGCATTGAGGTACAGGAAGGGGAATTAACTTGCCCAAGTCATAAGGCTAAATGGCAGAACAGGGATTCAAACCCAGGCAGCCTGGATCCGGGCTTCTTGACCATAGAGCTAGTCTGTCTGCTCTGGGCAAAGCACCATGCTGGGTTACGTGAGGGAATTCAAATAAATACATGATGTGGTCATTGCCCTTAGGGAGTTTAGCATCGCCAAGACTTAACCAGTCTTTCCAGACTGGCCTGCACAAATCTCCTGCCTGAGTGGAATTCTTCAATCTTTGTTGTATATCTTTGAGTCTTTGAATTTCAGTGCTATAACTAGACCATCGTCAGCCCCCTCTCCTATCCCTGAACATCAAATCCCACAGCCACTGAAATCCCACCTTACACACCTCAAATGATTCTTCCAGACAAGTCAGCCAGAGCTCCTTCCTTCCCCAACCACGACTCTGAAACAACAGAAGGAACTAAGCAGTCCCTTGCCAACCTTCATGACAAAGATATTGTGTGAAGGCCAGAGGACACAGCTGAGTCGGGCCTGCTGCCTGGGCTGCCGCCCCAGCCAAATATGAACCAGGTCAAACAGCAAAGTAACAGAACACGCTGCACTGCGGAGCCTGCCCGGCCCAGCTCAACCAGGAAGGTCACCCCCGGCCGCCCATATGCAAATAGGTCATTTGGCATTTTAGATACTTCCTGACTCTGCACTTGCCCGCAGGTTTGGGGGATGCAGCTTGGCATGTGGTCCAGACCCCAGTCCATCTGGGACCCTCAGGGTGACAAGAGATGTATAGTGAGTTAGCACAAGTCAAAGAGAGGATTGCATTAGGAGCTTGAGCATTAAGGCTCCAATCAAGGTTGAGCCCAACAGGTAGAAGGAACCTGATGCCAGGTTGACCCAGACACACAAAGAAGGCCCGAAAAGCACAGGATTTCTTCTGGAGCATTGAGCCTACTAGTTAGGGCTACTGGAGGCCAAAGTAGAATGTTTGACTGAGAGCCAGATCTCCTTCCTAGAGGGACCATTAAAAAACAGTTACGTTTTAGAGACAGGGAGTTGGAGATGTTCTGTCAGTCTCACTATTCACTTCTGGCTCTAGCGTCCCTGAGGGTCTTTTTAAAGGGCCAGTGCCTCTCCTTTTCCATAGGGGGGCACCTACATCACAGAGATACCAAGGCATGAGAGGGAGGAGGGGGCCCTCTATAAGAATCTTGTAACAGCACCCTGGCTCTGAACTGAGGAAATGATGCTTAGAAAAAAATGCAGGGTTTTCAGGGCATAATGTGAATGAGAAAGAGGGGCATGATAAATAAAAGGTAACAGTAAGGACACATCCCCCTCTTTTCCTGCAATCTGGCTTGGTTCTGTAAACTTCCAGGAGGTGCAAGTCTCTTCCAGGATGAAAGCCTGTTGGTACCAAGGCAAGGCATACTGGCTGGGCCCCTAGGCCACCAAGAACTGAAACAACCTCCATTGTTGGGCTCCAGAGTAAAGAGCACTAACACCCATTCACCCCTGCCCTTCCTTGCAGTCCCCATCACTGCCCACACAAGTAAAAATCTAGAATCTGGGGAGACACCCGGATTCAGGCAAGTTCCAGGAGGTATCAGCCATGTGTTGGATATGGCCCATCCCCAGCATACAAGCTTAGAGGGAAGCACCTTACCAAAAGGATGCCCAGGAGAGTGGAAGACCAGACTCACAAGCCACAGACAGACTCAGAGAGATAACATGCCCGTGGTGCATGAAGTGTGCCTTCTGAGGGTTTAGAGGCTGCATTCTGGAGTAGCCATAAATAAGCTCAGCTGATTTCCAGAAAAGCAGGCAGGATACAGGGGCTCAAAGATTCAGCCTACTGCTCTTAGCATTGCTATCCCAGGTGTAGCTGGCTTTACCCCTAGCCACCCAAGAGAGCAGCTCCAAATCATCTGAGTAGTTACAGCTTCACCTCTGATCCTTGCATCTTCCCCAGAAGGTAGGTTATACAATTCTTACTGCAACTCACCTGCAATCATTTAACTCCTGCCTCTTCAAAATTAGAAAGCGAAAGAAGAATTAGTTAAGACCTCAGAGTACCTTCTAAAAATGAACAATAAACCAGGACAAGAACAATATGTGCTTTCCAGGATTTTAGCAGCTTGTGCAATTTCCCTATGTTTATAAATCACTGGGTCCCGTTTCCCCAGAGTCACTAGGCTGAAACTCTCAAGTAAAAAGTGGTCCTGTCTCCGAGAAACAAACTGAGGGTATTGCAAGGGAGGGGGGTGAAGGGTTAGGTGAGCCCAGTGTGGGGATATTAAGGAGAGCACATATTGCATGGAGCACTGGGTGTGGTACATAAACAATGTTTCTTGGAACACTGAAAAAATAAAATTAAATTAAGGAAAAAAAAGTGGTCCTGTGATGGTTCTTTCTGAAGCAGCAAAGAAGGGAAGGACCTTGGAAATTCGTTGTTGTCGTTGTTTTCCCCACCCTTTAAAAACATCATATGGGAAAGGAATCCCCAATAAGTGGTTGTGATTTTTAAAACAGAGTTGCTCGATGTTTTTTGTTTTGTTTTGTTTTAGGATTTTATTGATTTGGGAAAGAGAGAGAGAGAGAGAGCAGGAGTGTGGGGAGAGAGGCAGAGGGAGAGGGAGAAGCAGACTCCCCGCTGAGCAGGGAGCCCGAAAGAGTTGCTCAATGTTTTACACAATCTCAAAGCATTCAAATTTGAAAGGACATTGGAAATCACGTAGGCACACCTTCTGTCTGGTGTGGCCTGTCAGTTCTGTGGCATAACCAGCAAGATGGTGCAGATGTCTGCCTCCAGAGGCAGAAACTCATTCCCTCAAGGGGCAGCTCAAACATTTCTGGATAGTGCTATGTTTTAGATAGTTTTTCCTTATATGAAGCCAAAATTAATTTTCCTATACCTTCTAGCCAGCATTGCAAACTGCGTTCTCTAGAGTCGCTATAAATACCTCCACCCTTTCCCCCATGACAGCCTTCAGATCTCTGAAGATAGCTGCACTGTACCACACCCACCCATGCCTTCTCCAGACTAGAGTCACTGGTTTGTCAAACAACCCAACTTTGTAAGCCATTAGCTGCCTAGATCTTTTCCAGTGAAGGGCAGTTTTTGGCAGGGCCACAGTTACTGTTGCTGTTCCTTCTCTGCCAGCATCCATCCCTGCCTTCTACCGTGCCCCATGGTTGTTGTGCATATGGACAAGCACCCTTTCCAACTGGCAACTTAGCTCAGCCTCCGTTAGACCATGGGTGTGGAGTTAGATTCCAGAAGTAGAATGACTTACCTTACAGTGCCTTTCTTCAAAGGGGCAGAGAACTGAAAGCTGTGTGAGGAGAAGAAATATGCATGTCTTATATACTGTTGTGTCCCCAGGAGCTGGTACATGGGACTCATATTTTGTGAGGTGTGAATGCATAAAGGAATTATGGAAAGCAAGCTGGGATCAGAGGTAGAGATAGAGAAATACTTCCATAATCTGAAAATGTTTGCCTCAAATGTCCCGAATCCCCTGCTCTCATCCTGGAGCCCCTCCTAATCCAAGACACCAGCCTAAATTCTGCCCGTTGCTATGCATAACCACCTCACTTTGATCCTTTATCACTTAAACTTCCATCACCTCCTCCTCCTCACAGCCTCATCAACCGCCTCCCATTTCCTCCTCCTTCTCTCCCCATCTCTCCCCAAGGTCACAGTCCACAACCTTTATTTGTAAAAGTCCTGTGGTGTTCCTCTGGAACAGAAAATCCAGAGAGAGCCCAGCAAGAGAAACTAAACATGCAGAAGAGTTTGCATTGCTTCGGGGCACCACTGACACCCTTTGGCCCTGGGCTCATTTGTGAAAGATCCCAAGCCAGTGCTCATTGCCCTGGCTACATGGACAGAAGTCCCTGCCATGGGAGGCTGTCTGGGCTGTGTCTGTCTGCACACAGATCTCTAGTAATGAGGCCTGGCTCAAAGGCATTCTAGGGCCATATGTTGTTGAACAGCACAAGATGCAATTGATCTGTAAGTGTGCAGTTTTATTTTTTATTTTTCCTCTCTGGAGTAAAAAGAAAAAGGAACTCTGGCCACTGGTGACACATAATCTCTGCAAGCGTCAGGACTGAGTCCATCTACACATGGAAAATAACTCCCCGGGCCTCCCTTCTCCACCCCCACCTCTGGAGATAAACTTTAATAAAGTATTAACAACTGGCTCTGCTCTTCTGACAGATAAGGGATGACTTTCTTTAAAAGACCTTTGTGCTCTGTTACTGCCAAAGATATTTAAACTGCAATCATTAGTGACTTCTCTGCTTACTACACAGGCCAAGGTAAATTTCTCTGGGAGAGGCTCTATCAATCACATGCTCTAGGTAGTGAGCAGCTGTTTGAAGCTGGGGGGCAGGAGGAGGGTGCTGTAGGGAACAGTAGGGAACATGGAATTAGTTTTAAGCCTCGAGTGTGCCCAGCTGGGAGGTGCCTAACAGCACAGTGGGGTGCAGGAAGTACTGGGACCCATGCCTCCTCATCCCCAAGCAGCCCAAGTGGGTGGCAGAGGCATGCCTACAGAGAGGGAGAAGGCTAAACTAGAGCCTGAGATATTGTGATGTCCCTGCAGAAGGGGGCCAGGGAAGGGAAGGGACTTTCAATGACAGCTAACTTCTCTTTTGTTCCTGTTCAAGTCTTTCAAATTCCCAGAAGTTCTTAGGATGGTGAGCCCTGAGAGGTAGGAAGCTGGAGTAAGGCATGTGGAAAGGGTGGGGAAACTGAGAGTTAAGGTGAGGGGAGAAAAGAGAATAGAGCAAGGACAAGGCTGAGAAACAAGAGGAAGAGTACAAGGGAAGAGGGAGTGAGGGAGAAGGAAGGAGTACCAAGGCAAAAGACAGTGAGGGGAGGCATTAAGAATGCAGTGTCATGAGATACTGTCAGATAGCTTATAGACAGAAATAAGTGAAGGAGAAAGAGACCGATTTCCTTTTATTTAAGGCTGAATGATATTTTCCCATATACATATATAAAAAAATCTGGCATATATATATATATATATATATATATATATATATATATATATGCCACATTTTGGGGGTGGGTCCGTTGATCTGTTGATGGGCGCTGGGTGCCATTTGCAAAAACATGGATGAACACAATGGACATTGTTTTAAGTGAAATAAGCCCATCACAGGATGATATGTGGTACCTAAAATAGTCATAGAAGCAGAGAGAAAAGTGACCACCTGGGCAGTGGGGGCAGGATGGGAAGTAGTTCCATTGGTATAAAGTTTCAGTTACGCAAGATGAATTAATTCTAGAGATCTGCTGTACGGCAAAAGGCCTCTGGTCAACAATATTGTATTGCCCATGCCAAGTGTTCTTACTATACACAAAAAAGTCAAAAAAATAAAAGAGATGATGGATATATCTATTATCCTTGATACTGTGGTGATGGTTACACAAGTATATGCATATGTCCAAATGTATCAAACTGTGTACATTAAATATGTACAGTTTATTGTATGTTAATTCTACCTCAATAAAGCTGTTTTTAAAAAGAAGAAGAAAGGGACTGTAATTAGAGAAGTTTGAGTTTTGGGGGGAGAGAAAGGTTAAAAATTGGCAGCCCTTTCTAAACCTGTGAAACTCAGACACATTCCTGAATGTAATTTTTCCAAGTCAGAGAATGTTCCTCTTTTTTTTTCCTTTGGTCTTAGTTTCCAGAATTTTAAAGTCAAATTTATTGCCTAAGTTTTGTGAGCTGTTCAAATCAGGAGACTGAAACATCTATATCTGCTTATTTGAGAGAGTTGTGTAAAGTTTGCCCCCAGATGTCTCACCTACATCACATTTCAGACTCTCAGCCTGTTAAAAAATGGGTGGAGTACAAATCCTGAATGAAACACAAAACATACACTGGGAGACCAGGAAGATAAGTTCTCCCAACCCATCTTGTCTTGGGAAAAGAATAAACCATGACCTATGAAAATAAGATACAGTTCAACAGTAAAAGGACTCCAGAGAAGAGGAAGACATGGGAAAGGCAGAGATCTCAATGGAGCAGTCTTGCAGACATGCAAAAACTAGAAAGGTCAGTCAACCAATCAGGATTGTTGTAGTTGTCTGATTACTCTGACTTGCTTTTAATTACTTAATATATTTAGTTGGTAACACAAGAACATGGCATATATTTCCCAAAACGTCTGTAGAGAGAAGTAAGTCATTCTCCCAGCCTTGTCCTCGAACTGTATAGTCCCTCTCCCCCTATGTGGGCAGATGCTGACTCCAGTTCCTTCTGCATACAGCCATATTAAGATTGAGATCTGAAACCTGATCTAAGCCCTAAATATTGAGAGAGTATTTGTGACAGATCCTTTTTACATTTTGGAAGTGCAATCACTGTAGCTCCTGTTTAGGGAAGAGAAAGGAACCAACATTCATGAGGATAGAGCAGTTAGGAGGTGGTACAGGAAAACTTGGGTGCCCTGCCCCACATTTCATCATCTCCTTTGAGTTCAGCCATGGCCCTGGAGGATATTCCCACATGGGCTCCACCTCTCCTCATACTGGCAGCCCCAACCTTAAGTACATCCTTCCCCAGGGCTTTTCCAATGATACTAATGCCCCGGGAGACTACTGGTGCATGTGCAGGAATGATCTGGGAGTGCAGGGGAATTCATGCTTCCAGGAACAACCCTCAGCCCGTGGAGAAAGAAAGCTGACAGATAAATGCTCCTCCTGGGCAATCTGCAGAACACATTCCTCAGAAGCTCATGGATGCGTCCTGGTGCCCTCAGCAGTGACTTCCGTTATATACTTTTATATTATCTCCCCTTCTCCCATCCTGCCCATTTCTCACTTCTGATCCCTGAGATTATCTCCTAAATAGACAACCAGCAAAGAAGCTTTTGTAGACAGGCTCTGCTTTCTGAGTGTACCACAAAGTAATTTCAGTTGTTCAGGTGAGAAATGATAGGAGCTTGGACTATAGTGGTAGACATAGGAATAGATAGATTTGAAAGATGTTTGGAAGATTAAATAATTTCAAGCTTTACTACAAAGCTGTGATCACCAAGACAGCATGGTACTGGCATAAAAACAGACACATAGACCAGTGGAACAGATTAGAGAGCCCAGATATGGACCCTCAACTCTATGGGCAAATAATAATCTTTGACAAAGCAGGAAAAAATATACAGTGGAAAAAAGACAGTCTCTTCAATAAATGGTGCTGGGAAAATTGGACAGCTATATGTAGAAGAACAAAACTTGACCATTCTCTTACACCATACACAAAGATAAACTCAAAATGGATAAATGACCTGAACGTGAGACAGGAATCCATCAGAATCCTGGAGGAGAACATAGGCAGTGACCTCTTCGATATCAGCCACAGCAACTTCTTTCAAGATATGTCTCCAAGGTAAAGGAAACAAAAACGAAAATGAACTTTTGGGACTTCATCAAGATCAAAAGCTTCTGCACAGCAAAGGAAACAATCAACAAAACAAAGAGGCAACCCACGGAATGGGAGAAGATATTTGCTAATGACAGTACAGACAAAAGGCTGATATTCAGGATCTATAAAGAACTTCTCAAACTCAACACACACAAAACAGATAATCATGTCAAAAAGTGGGCAGAAGACATGAACAGACACTTCTCCAATGAAGACATACAAATGGCTATCAGACACATGAAAAAATGTTCATCATCACTAGCCATCAGGGAGATTCAAATTAAAACCACATTGAGATACCTACCACCTTACACCAGTTAGAACGGCCAAAATTAGCAAGACAGGAAACAACGTGTGTTGGAGAGGATGTGGAGAAAGGGGAACCCTCCTACACTGTTGGTGGGAATGCAAGTTGGTGCAGCCACTTTGGAGAACAGTGTGGAGATTCCTTAAGATCTTAAACATAGAGCTTCCCTATGACCCTGCAATTGCACTACTGGGTATTTACCCCAAAGATACAGATGTAGTGAAAAGAAGGGCCATCTGTACCCCAATGTTTATAGCAGCAATGGCCACGGTCGCCGAACTGTGGAAAGAACCAAGATGCCCTTCAACGGACGAATGGATAAGGAAGATGTGGTCCATATACACTATGGAGTATTATGCCTCCATCAGAAAGGATGAATACCCAACTTTTGTATCAACATGGATGGGACTGGACGAGATTATGCTGAGTGAAATAAGTCAAGCAGAGAGAGTCAATTATCATATGGTTTCACTTATTTGTGGAGCATAACAAATATCATGGAGGACATGGGGAGATGGAGAGGAGAAGGGAGTTGAGGGAAATTGGAAGGGGAGGTGAACCATGAGAGACTATGGACTCTGAAAAACAATCTGATGATTTTGAAGGGGTGGGGGGGTGGGAGGTTGGGGGAGCCAGGTGGTGGGTATTATGGAGGGCACATATTGCATGGAGCGCTTGGTGTGGTGCATAAACAATGGATTCTGTTACGCTGAAAAGAAATTGAAAAAAAAAAAGATAGTAAAAAAAAAATCTGATGCAGTTATGTTCTTTGGTACCACTCTCTTTTATATTCCCTTTTACATTATTTTATAATCATTATAGTTAGTCCAGGCTCACAGTTTGTGGTAAGTCCAAGATGGAAGAAGTCTGTTGATAAGCCACAACCCTATTTTATAGCTCTGCAATTGGCCACCATATACGGAGGTAAAACTCAACACCTTGCAAAACTAGTTACAGGTGATGAAGATGGTATTTCCAGGCAGTCCCTAATTTAATTGAATTTAAAATGGGGCCTTTGGGAGATATCCATAACATGAGATAAGCAATATCACATAGCCAGGACCATGGTAATGGAGAAAGAAGTATCAGTATAATAAGGGGAAGGGGAAGAAAATGTTCTTAACTGACCCATGCACACTTCTGCCCACACTTCCCCTGTGGAGGAAATATCATTTACCCCTATTTTGTAGATGAAGAAATGGAGACTCAGAGTGGTATGATATCTTCTCAGGGTAAGTGATAGATAAGGACTCACCTTGGTCCAAATGGCTCCAAAGGCCATGATTTCAACAACTATCTCCTTTAAAATTTCCTTCTGCTCCAAAGTGAGCAGAAAACCCTGGGAGAGTCCAGCCATTTTTGCTTATGCTGGATTATCAGATTAATTGGTTGTCGGTTAGATTCTGTTACTTAGTAGCTGAGGCTCAAGATGACATTTGGCATGTTATGGTGATAATCATCTTGCAATACATCAGTGTATCAAATCAACATGTTGCACACCTTAAATATATACAATGTTGTAGGTCAATTATGTCAACAAAATTTAATTAATTATTTTTAAGAAGATGACATTTGGTGGGAGTGGAGAGTGGAGATGACAGTAAATGGACTTGGCAGCCCTGAATGCCTCTCAGTTATTTATTTAACAAACCATTTATGTCAGTTCGTTTAATCCTTATAACAACTCCATGATATATGTACTGTTATTATCCTCCTTTTGTAGATGAGGAAACTGAGGCAAAATAAAATACCTTAACAATTTGCCCAGGGAATCATATTTAATAAGAAATGGAACTGTGATTTTCACCCAGGAATCCCAAATCTGGTTCTTACTCAGTGTTCCACATTGCTCCTCCTTCACTGATTCAGTCTACAGAGAAACACTTGTGGGTGTTTGCTCCATATCAGAGTTTAGTTAGATACTGTGGGAGTAAGGACTAGAAAAATATAAAAATGAACCAAGCAAGAATTCAGCTCCCAAGTAATTTATTCTCCAATAGATGTTAAGTATTTCCATAAATGATCATGAGTAAATGTAGAAAGTGACAAGCTGTCCAGTGAAAGATCCTATAAAATACCATGGAGATTCAAAAAAGGAGAGAGATTCCAACTTAGGAGAATGTGACAGGATGGTACAACAGTTTTGTTTCATTTTTTAAAAATATTTTATTTATTTATTTGTCATAAAGAGGGAGAGAAAGAGAGCAAACACAGGTAGGGGAGGGGCGGGGGGGAGAAGTAGGCAAAGAGCCAGATGTGGGATTCAATCCCAGGACCCTAGGATCATGACCTGAGCTGAAGGCAGATGTTTAACCAACTGAGCCACCCAGGTGTCCCAAGTGTCCAACAGTTTGTTTTGTTTTAACGAATCCCTCCAAAATTTAGTGGCTCAGAAGTCACCTATTTATTATTTCTCACTATTCTATGGTAGGCCAGGCAGTCCTTCTGTTGGGTCGGCTCCATGGTGCTGGATGATCTAGGCTGTCCTCATTTACTTGTGGAGGCTAGGATCTCCCTACGTATGACCTCTTGCCCTGCAGATGCATAGTGTAGCCTCTCTTCTGGTGGAAAACCCTTCCTAACAGCAAGAAGGAAAGCCCTGATGCACAAACACTTTTCAAGTCCCACCCTATGCCACATTTGCTAATATTCCACTGGCTAAAACTAGCCACATGTCCTAGTTCAAGGTTCAAAGTTTGGAGAAATAGATTCCACTTTTTGATAGGAAGAGCTGCAGCATTACAGTACAACATGACATGCTTGGAGGGATTGGAGGGATATATGGTCTTCTTTCTTTTACCCCCACTTAGTCAGGACCAGAGAAAGCATTACAGGAAGGATGGGCCTTGAAAGGGGCTGAGGAATGTGGAAGACTTCTCATATGTGTGTATAAAACCATAGAAGCAAAAGAGCTGAGAGGTCCTCATGGACCAGTAAGGACTTCATTTGTGCTAAAGGAAGGTTGGAAGGGTAAGTTGGAATTGAGTCCTAGAAGGTATGGAGTTTTCCAATGACGGAGGAAGAGACTGATCTCTGCTTACAGACCACTTCTCCTCCAAGAACCTGCTACACCTACACATTTGGCTGCCATGGAAACGTGTTTCTTATGTCCCTGCAGTGCCCTCACTCCCTGGCCTGAGTGGCAGGCAATGCACCTATGGTAGCCAGTCTAGAGGCTGCCAAAGTTCTATGGTGATCCGTCCAGAAAAGGTGAGCTGGTACTGTGTTACGTAGAGGGTGGCATATCTTGGCAGGGGTGAAATGAGGAGTGCACTGCAATTAAGTCAAAGCCGGTCATCAAAAGTCATGTTCAACATGTTCACGTGGGAGCTGAGAATGAGGGAGCCAGCTGGTTGAGAGAGGAGAAGAAGTATATACAAAGAGAGAAACTCTTTCTCACCCATGCATAGGTGTTTGTTTACAGGTAATTGTTTTCTCTTCAGGTTTTCAATGGTCCTGTCCCTGCATTAGATGATGGATAGTCTATCTCTGCATCAAGTGATGGGTGGTTCTCTCCTTTCCATCTCTGGCTAGAACAGTGAATAGAATAAAATTTTGAAAAGAAGCAAGGAAACCAGGGATTGAAATATGTCTTGGTCAGGTTGCAAAGTGAAATTGAACCCCAAATGGGATGGGTATGCAGGACTCGAGTTGTTTTTAAAATGAGCTATTCTTTTTCTATCTCTCCTAACAACTAGTCATACCATAAAATGAAAACTGAAGCCATCATATTTTCAGGCAAATCCTGTGATTAGGTGAAGTCTTGAAAGCTTAGAGAATATTAGTTTGAAGTCTATTTCTTTCTTTCTTTCTTTTTTCTTTCAAATATTTTATCAGTTCTCACTCCAGTTGTTATAGAAGCCAGGCACCATTCCATTCTGCATTTTTCCTGTTGGGAACATTTACCAAGTACATCTCATCAGTGGCACAGGAAAATATATTTCCTTGGAAACCAAAAGTCACACAATAGTTCTCACCCTCAAAAGCCCCATGGGGTGGAAAAATCCTCATTATAATTAAAATCCGATTATTCTGCTTTTATGTCACCTCCTTTTGCTGTAAATGAGGGCCAGTCCAGCTGTCAGAGCACAGAAAGACACAGATACAATGTGGTCTGTCAACCACTTATGTTTCTCTTTTATGAATTCAAATTTTATAACTTTGCAGTCAGCCCACTGACAGACTGTAAAACTTGGCTTATTGGAAACAGATACATCAACCATGAGGCATCACTTGTCAGAGACTGATCCAGTCTTCCTGGACATAGGTCCATCCTCAGAGAAGACACCTTTGGGAATGAAAGCCAGAGTTTCATCGAAAAATGTGTAGACACCTGTCCTGAGTCACCCCAGCCATCACACCTTGTGGAAAACACACACGCTGAGCCCTCTTAGAATTTGTGAGATATTTATGGGTTATGTACTAGGGTTATGACTGCCTATGAATCTTCTTCCAGTAGGATTCATCGTCCACAAATTGAGCCAAATATTACTTTCAAAAGCATTTCTAGTCTATTTGTGGCAACAGAAATGTCTCTTCTTTTGGGAACCCAGAATATTGGCAACAGGGGCCAGTTTCCACTTCAAAGGACGTGTGTTCAAAGCAGATGCCCCTTTGGACTAGAGTAACAGTCGGAGTGGTCTGACATGCCTAGTTTTCATGCATATTCAACTACTCGTGCTCTGTCTTACCTTCACTGCATGCTCAGAAGCAACCTCTGACCCCAAATTGGTCTGCTCCTGCACAAATGGGACTTTGGAGCCAAAGACAGAAAGAGCTTGAAAAGTCTCCCTTTTACCACAGCTTTGTTCTCTTTTAGGGAATGACTTACCTTGTACATGACTCTCTTCCCTCAATATCCAGAGGCTCAGCTGCAGAGGAGAAGCAATGATGCAGTGAAGTTTCATGATGCAGGCACTACTGGAAAACACGTCTCCATGGCAACCCTGGATTTACCTCATCCAACAGCATTCAGATGTTACTGACCACAGAAGCATTTTTTTAAATGTAGAGCAAGCATCAGCTATGTCTACATAGCCAAGAGGTTTTTATGTTTTGTTTTGTTTTGTTTTTTTCCTTTTGGTTTGTTTTTGATGTTATATCACTCCATTCAGATCTCTTGGGATAACATCATATATTTGGGGAGAATTTTGTATGTAGACAGCATTTTTCCCTGTGCCTCTGTCTCAGCACATGTACATTTCTTTCCTACAAAAATAAGAGGGGTTCTTCTAAGGAGACAGTGTCATTATTCATCTCTGCTCTAGTTGCCAAAGAGTTTTTTTTTAATGTTTTGAATCCAGAATTTATGTTTTCTCACAGCTTCAGCAGGATCCAGCCCACTCAACATGTGATCAGGATTGTTCACAGAAAACCAGGTGCTTGGGGTCAGAGTGGGAGTGACTGCTGCCATGATGACCCTTTACCCTCCAGACTGGAATCATTAACTCAGGCACACACGTGGTTAGCACTTCTCCACTTTATTCAGCCTGCTGGTGGTTAGCATTATTGGGAATGATGTCTCTTGTCCCCAAAGAGCTAACTTAATTGTTGCGAAGCATTAGAGAAAAAAGATGCTGTTTCTCTATGCCAGTGGCTCTCAACATGCGGAGAGGAGGGGTTTTATCCCCCAGGAACATTTGGCAATGTCTGGAAACCTTCTTGGTTGCCGCATATGGGAGATGGTATCTCATGGGTAGAAGATGGGATGCTGTTAAACATCTTCCAAAGCAAATAACCAGGCCCACTCCCCAATACAAAATGATCTAACTCAGAATGTCATTAGTGCTTACACTGAGTAACTGTGCTCTACATAGTCAAACTGGAAACCCAGCAAGGTGTGGACTCACAGCGCTTCAGATCTCTATTTTTATCAATGGGAGGCAAACAATGGGTTATTTATTAACTGCAAGTACATTCACTAGAGAACTCCAGTACAGAGAAGTACTTTCTTGTGACTGGGAAGTTTGTAGTGTATGCTAATCCCTTCTGGAAAGACTTTTCTTCTCTGAATTATGATCTCAGTCTACATTGTCTCACACTGCCTATTGTTAACATTCCTTTCTGCACAGTTCATATGAACATAAATCCTTCCTTTAAGGTCTAACCAATTAGTCTTAAAGAAAAGTAGATTCTTGATTTAAAAGCAATATGCTCACTTCCAATCTCTCTCTATCTCTTTCCCTCTCTCTCTCTCTCTCTCCCCCTTTCTGGAAATCTCAGGACAAGTGGAGCCAGGAGAATGGGTGGAGTGACCTTCAGGAACCCATCTCATGGCCACATCTGTAATCTGCTGTTCATGCTTAATTGCCATTTCTTCGCTATCACTAGACTTCTAGTCATACATCCTAGAATTATTACCTAAATGTGATTCATATGCTGTATAAATATGGCCAAATTTTTTGTTTTCCTCTGACGGAAATAGGAGGAAGCATGAGAGCAGCTTAGCTCCTGGGATCCACCAGCATATAAGCCAGCAACAGAGATCATGCTTAGACAAGTTCTCAGAGTCAGTCACTCCAAATTCCACACTGGCCTTCTCACCAGGAATACTTTTCTTCCAAAGCACAAGTGGCTAAGTCATATCAAGGCAAACTTAGGTCAAAATTACAAATATGTAGTCCCTCTGAATGTTACACCCACTTGCTCACTGCCATGGAGGCCGATGATGTAAGGCTAAGGGAAGAAACTTGCTTAGTGAGTTCTCACTCAAGACAGAGTGGGCTGGGCCAAGCTACCTGGTGGTGGGTTCCATCCAACAAGATGGCAATTCTCTGAAAAGTGCTACTGATTAGAGAGGACCATCTAGAGTGTTCTGCAGGGTTTCTGCTCCAGTTCCTCATAGTTGTTACATTTAAGAAAGTGCTTAAGGTGTTAAAGCAAAGAAAGCATTTTAGAAGTTGATATAGATACATGGATAAGCATATAAACAGAGGAAGATTATCTCAAAAGGCTTCAGTAGCTTCATGCCACCTCACTATGGGAATTAAAAAGAAAAAATAAGAAGAAAAGATCATATTAGTCTATCTTAAATTGTAAGGGATGCTCAAATTACCTCTGGGAATCCTACCGCATAGGAAGCTGTATAGCATGCAACTCCTAGAATTCAGCAGTATCACACCTGAGATATGCAGCAGGTTCCACAGGGAGCCGGAAGCATAGCCTACTGACATTTGGAACAGAGTCTGGGCCTGCCAGACTCTCCCTCTCTGGACTCACCACAGTTCTCAAGGCAGAATTTGATTG
This sequence comes from Enhydra lutris kenyoni, assembly GCF_002288905.1. Lineage (NCBI taxonomy): Eukaryota > Metazoa > Chordata > Mammalia > Carnivora > Mustelidae > Enhydra > Enhydra lutris. Next base: position 4,537,673 of record NW_019154118.1, read on the forward strand.
GCTTATTTCATCCTTTGAGCAGAGGTTATTTCTTGGTCCCACTATGACTCAGGGAGTCATATGGATCTCACCCAAGCCCCCTTAGCCACTTCCTGCAAAAAGAATCTCCTGGGCCACTTTCTTTTGTGGGGAGCAGAACGTGAGGCAGGCCCTGGATGCTTCACGGACGTCCCTCCAAGGCTGGGTCCGGTTTAAGGTCTTCATCCCTCAAGCTCCTCACTCTTAACCCAAATGGCTGTTCCCCCCATCAGTTGCTCTGCAGCCTAGATCTGGAAGAATAGAGCCCCTTTTTAACAGAGGAAGAACCGTCTTTGCATCTGCTTGCACAACCTGTCAGCAACTTTGCTGCACAAGGCCCGGAGGAGCTGAGCTGGCCCTTCTGTTATGGAAAGCCAGAAAATCCATACAGATGTTTTTCTGAAAGTTGTTCTGACCAGAGCTCAGGGAATTAGCCCTGCCTGGTATCACATAGCATGGGGGAGGTAGGGAATTCTTTTTGGGGAGCAGGAAGTATATTACATGAAATCAAAATGTAAGTGTGTTCTTTTTGGATTAGGCAATATTTTTCCTTCTATTTTTCTTTATATAACCTTATCACTTAGCTCTTTTATTTCTTTTTCCTATGCCTTCCTTGGCTCCCAAGCCAGCTCTGGGTCTGCAGGATAGACTCAGCTCACTGGGCAGCCCTAAACAGCATGGTTTGTAGCCACTCTGTACTTCAACCTAATCTAAGTTTCACTAGGGCCTTTCTGATCTCATTTTCTTTTCTTACTCCATCTGGATTATCAGATCTTAAAAGACCTCTGACTTACAACCCAGAGGCCACTGAGAGTGGGATGCATGACTTTGCTTGCTATCTGACTCCCTGTTCCTGTGATGGTCCACATTGGCCTCCCTCTCACATTCTCCCCTTCCATACCAGCACCTGTCTTCAGACAAGCAGACAAAGAAGACCCCCCACCCCTAGTGTTCATTTATGATCACAGAAGACATTTTATTTCATAATTTGAGATGAACTTTAAATGTATGCACCCCCAAGAGAGGAATACCAAACTAAACTCAAAGGAAGGCATGAATGGTGCACAGTCTCACCTCAAAACAGAGATTTCCTTTGTGTTTGTTTGCATGTCTGTTGGGTTTAGCATTGGACTTCCTTGGGGATTGGGGCTGAGGGGAAGGGGTACAGAAAGAGCAGAGAAGCACTGAACAGCAATGGGGAATCAAACCTCATTTTCTTCACCATTTTGACTGTCTCCTGTGATTAATTAAGCATCTCCCTTCCTCACTTTTTCCTGGTCATCTCATGAGCCAGCCAGACCTGAGCTGATATTGCTTGGCACAGGTAAAACACAGACTCTGAGATGGAGGTGGCTCTCTCCTTTGCCTTCCATGCATTCCCTATCCATTCTTTTTTTTTTTTAATTAAATTTAATTTTTTTCAGTGTTCCAAGATTCATTGTTTATGTACCACACCCAGTGCTCCATGCAATACATGCCCTCCTTAATACCAACCACGAGGGCCTCCCAACTCCCCCCGCAAAACCCTCAGTTTGTTTCTCAGAGTCCACAGTCTCATGGTTGGTCTCTCCCTCCAATTTCCCCCAGCTCACTTCTCCTCTCCATCTTCCAATGTCCTCCGTGTTATTTCTTATGCTCCACAAGTAAGTGAAGCCATATGATAACTGACTATCTCTGCTTGGCTTATTTCATTCAGCATAATTTCCTCCAGTCCTGGCCATCTGTACCCCAATGTTCATAGCAGCAATGGCCTTTGTATCCCTTTCCATTCTTTTTTTTTTTTTAAGAATTTTTTTAAAAGATTTTATTTATTTACATGAGAGAGAGAGAGCGCGAGCATGAGAGGGGGAGGGTCAGAGGGAGAAGCAGACTCCCCGCTGAGCAGGGAGCCCCATGCAGAGCTCTAACCCGGGACTCCAGGATTATGACCTGAGCCAAAGGCAGTCGCTTAACCAACTGAGCCACCGAGGTGCCCCATGTCTCCCTATCCATTCTTATGTTCAAAGTGGCTTTCCCCAGGTATTTAGAAATAAGCCTGTGTGCTAGAAGGCAAAGGTTTGACTTCTTTACGATCAAGAAATTTTGAAAAGAACAGAAGTAGGAAGAAACCAAAGCAGAGAAGGGATGAGCCCTAGGATGGAAGAAATGAAAGGCCAAGAAAGAATCTGTTGGAAACTCAAAGTATGAAATTACATAATGACACGATGTATCTTTGTGCCAGTCCTGGGTTTGTTTGTCCACCCATACATCCCCTTCATTCCCCATCTGCTTTTTTTTATCACAGGGGTGGACCACTGCAGGCTGTTGATCCAAGTCCTGTAGTAGTAGGGTTCTGGCTGGATTTGGCCATGGAGGCATCAGTGGGAGACAGGAGGGCAGGAGGAGAGGAAAAGGTAAATGTCTCTCCCTCCCTCTCTGCCTTACACAATTTGTATGTCAGTATTTTTAGAGTTGTTCCCCCCTCAAAAAATAAAAGACTTTTCAGGGAACTCTAAGATTTTAATGACCTGAATATCAAGGGAGAAATAGAGAGGCATCCAGAGAGAATGACCTCTTGCTCTGATTTTCCTCAAACACTGATTAGAGAGGAGGCTCTATTCAGCTCTTTCTCATTCACCTTTTTTTGGGGGGGGTAGTATCCCCTCATATGAGCAAGTGACTGAGGGCCTCCACATTAGGTCTGGTGAAAGAAATTAACCTTTAACCTCACTTCACACAGGTCACTATGAATGACACATTTGTTCTAAGAAAAACTGCGTGAATGAGTGGTCACCTCTTGCTTTAGAGAATTTAACATTTTGATTTCCTTGCTTATTCCTATGATGTTGCTAGACCTGCGTATAGAACATCCATACCATTTAAAAATATGGCCCAGACCCTGGGCCACGTTCTCTTTCTTTTACACTTCTATTAGCTAGTTTATACTTACCAACCCACTTGTTCCAAATGGGCATTTTACTACTCTATAAAGAAAAAAGGACGATTTCCAAATTTACTTCACTGTGTAAAAACTATTCAGAAACTAAGCAATGGAGTGACTCTAATTAGTATGATTAGCTCTTGGGGTCTGGACTCTCGTTTGGATGTTGTAAGAAATGTGGTAAGGAATTTGGGATGCAAATCTCAATTCCCAACTCCCCCACCCTAAACTCTCAAGCCAACATTTTATTTTATTCTATTTTATTTTCAAACATTAAAGTAGCTTTGTACTTGAAGCAGCTGACTTGCTGTATGTTATGTTAAGGATAATTTTTTCAGGGCAAGAGTTCTGGAGAGAAGGAGAGAGGAATCATGAGAATGCAGAATGCTGTCCCATCCACTCCTTCGTCTGCTCTATCTTTTTGGCAGTGTCTTTGGTCCCATTTTGGCCAGGAGTTGTCCAAGGGCCAGATGGTAACCTAGGGAGTCAGATTTGGGAAAATTCACAATGTCACTCCAACCCTCCAATTTAATCTTCCAGCTTTAGCTTTTCCATGAAGGCTAAGGAGTGGCCAGTGAGATAAGAAAAAAACTAGGAGAGAGGTTGCCTCAGAGGTCAGGTGTCTTTCAAGGAGTGGTCATTCTCAAAAGGAATAAGCAAACAACAACAAAATACTATTCCTAAAACAGCTTTTCCCTCTAGTGACAGCTCTTCCCATTCCATTACCACCAAGGTCCTAGATGGAGTACCCACCTTTGAGCCCTCATGACTCCCACTCATCTCTTGGAATTGCTCTTCAAATGTCACCACCACCATTCTGATAATTAAATTCAGAAACATCTTGGTCTTCATCTGCCAGATGCAACTGCAGGACTTGATGAATTTGTTTGGTCCTTATTTTCTCCATTTTGTCACTCTCTTCATCCAGTCAGAGGCCAAACATGGTCTCTCCTTCTTCTTTTTTCCATTGGCCCCTTGGAAAGCAGGCAATTTGAGCCAGATTGCTACATTAGTTTATTTGCAACTCCTTGACAATAGTGAAGCCCTCCTTTTGCTCACATGTCTGCTTTTTTGATGCTTGCACCATCTGGCAGTACTGCTTCCCACTTGGTGTTCTCATTCAGGGAAGCCTTGGTCTCTGCTCTTCAGTCTTTAAACCTGGTTCAGCAACGTTCCCACTTCATTCCTGTCCTCCTTCTGTGACCTAAATATGCCTGAGAACCACCAATCCAACACTCTGGTCTTTCTGATTTTTTCATGGTCTTTTTCTACCCACTGATGTTTCTTCCATTTCACTTCAATCACACATAATGGTCACATTCTGGACCTTGCTGTCAACAGAACGACCACCTTCAAAATCATGAATACAAACACCCTACTCTGGGACACTATCTTCCAGCTTTCCACTCATTTGATCACATACCCCCTGTGGCAAATACCTTTTGACCACACTGAAACCTCCAACCTGTGGACCCTACCACTCTCTGATCTTCCACTTTCACCTCTGGTCTTCATTTCTCCCCAGTTAGATGTTTCTCAATGATGACCACTGATCTTTGGCACATAGTCTGACCCTAGAGGTGCAGAGCCTTCTGCTGTCAATACTAACCTCCTCTCAGCATCTCCCCTATGTATACTTAACCCCATACTTGCACACTCCATCTATCTTGAAACACTTTACATTAGGCATTTATGACACCTCCCATTTTTCTGAGTACGCTTTCTATGGATTCCTTTTGGGATTCTCTCTTTTTCTACCCAACCTTTAAACTTAACATCCCAAGGACTCAGACCTGGGATTCTTCTCTTCTCTATTCATACCCTTTTCCTAGATGATGGCATCCATCCTTGAGGCTTCAAATGTCATCTGTATAGTTATGATATCAAAGTTTATAACACAGCCCAGAGTTTCCTGCACTCCAGGACCCAAGCTGTCCACTCGATGTTACTATTATTTCTTACAGTTATCACAAACATAACGTGTTCAAAACAGAACTCTTGATTCCATATCATTCTCATCCAGTTGCTCAAGCCAGAAGCTTGAGAGTTATCAGTGACCTTTCCTTCTCTTCCATATATACAATATCACCAATTCTAAACAGTTCTACTTCCAAAAAACATCTTAGATATGTTGACTTTTCTCCATTTCCATGCCAATTCTCTAGTCTAAGCCTTAATTATTACTCAACTGGACTACTTCAAAAGCCTCCTAATTGGTTTCCTCATATACACTCTTGTTTTCCTATAATCGATTCTCTTTACAGAAGTTAGGATTGTAGAGATTATTATGAAATAAAAAAATATATAGGGGTGCCTGGGTGACTCAGTGGGTTAAAGCCTCTGCTTTCGGCTCAGGTCATGATACCAGGGTCCTGGGATCAAGCCCCGCATCGGACTCTCTGCTCAGCAGGGAGCCTGATTCTCCCCCCACTGCTCTGCCTGCCTCTCTGCCTACTTGTGATCTCTATCTGATAAATAAATAAAATCTATAATATATATATGTATATATATATATCTTCCCTCAGTTCCTGACACAGAGCTTCTAAAATCCTTGTAATCCCAAGTTTTAGGGATGCTAAGAGCATTTTTTGTTCTAATATTTGTTTTCTTTAACCCTGATGCCTGACAAAGAGCTCCTAAAACTCTTGTAGTTTCATAAGTGACAGGAGCATATTATATAGAGCTCCTAAATCCCTTAGAATTTCCTAGGTGATAGGACACCTTTTTTCCTAATGAGGCAATTCTCTGTGGGCTCCTTGATTGAGGTATGTCACAAGAAAGTCCAAACCTGATTAGAAGTTTGGAACTTTCAGCCTCACACTCCATCCTCTAGGTAAGTGAGAGGAGATCAAGATTGGGTTAATAATCATGCCTACACGGTGAAACCTCCATAAAAATCCCTCAAGTACAGGTTCAGAGAGTTTTTGTGTTGGTGAACATACAGAGACCTAAGAGGTTGGCATGCCCAGAGAGGCCATGGAAACTCCTTGCCCCTTTCCCATCCCTCATCCCATCCCCCTACCTCTTCATCTGTATTCTTTATCATATTCTTTATTTTAAAAATTAATAAACATAGATGTTCCCTGAGTTGTATGAGATTTTTTCAGCAAATTATTAAGGAGAGGGTTTTGGGAACCCCCAATTTGTAGCCAAATCAAACAGAAGTGAAGGTAACCTGAGGACTTACTACTTTTGGTTGGCAAGTGAAATGGGGGAAGTCTTGTGGGACAAGCCGTTAGCTGGGGTTGGGAGAGGGTCTTCATAAAATCTGGTTAGTGTCATATTGAGTTAAATTGTAAGACACCCAGTAACCATGTAATATCTGGAGAGTTAGAGAATTTGTTGCACCCCAATCTGATGTCAAAGTGCTGAAGAGTAGAGTGGAAAAGAAAAACAGGTGTTTTTCCTTTTAATTATAAATCAGATTATGTAACTCATCTGCTTAAAAATCTTGTCATGGTCCCTAAGGCCCTGCATGATTAAGCCCCAATTCACACTTAATCTTATCCCAGGCTACTCTCCCTTTTAATTATGTGCTCAACTCTGCTGTCCTTCTTCCCACTCCTGAAATACTCTGTGCTCCTTCTTGGCATGGACTTTGGCACATGAGATCTCTTCCCCTTCATTAGTGCCTCTCATCCTTCTTTTCTCAGCCCAAATATAATTTCATCAGAGAAGCCATCTAGTCAGATCTTGCAGTGGTAAATAATCTATCAGCATGTAGAATTAATGACAATTACCATGAATTACTTAATGACAAGAACTCTATTTCTTGCTCTCTCCTATTCTCCCTTGTTTCTCCCCTTGTATCCCCTTAGCAGACACTCAACAATTTATTGAATAAATGCATAAAGCACTTTATAATTAGATATATTTGTTTAATTATTTAATGTCTCTTTCTACACTGTTAGTTCATGTAGTCAAGAACCATGAGTATCTTACTCACCACTATATACCCTAGAAATTACTACAATATCTGGAACATAATAGAATCTCCATATTCATTAAATGAATGAATGGTGAATATTCCATGATAATAAAAGAATTCTTAAAAATACATTTGAGGGGCACCTGAGTGACTCAGATGGTTGAGCAGCCAACCCTTGGCTTGAGCTCAGGTCATGATCTTGGAGTCATAAAGTCCAGCCCCATGTCCATGTTTCATGGGGAGTCTGCTTGGGATTCTCTCCCTTCCCCTCCGCCCCTCCTCCCATTCATGTGCCCATGCAGGAGCATGCTCTCTCTCTCAAATAAATAAATAAATAAAATCTTAAAAAAATACATATGATAAGGATAGAAAACCCAACAAAAATATAAGCAAGGTGTGTAAACAGGGAATTCAGACAAGAAAACGTACAAATATACAAAAAGATGTTTATTTTCATAATAATAAATAGGAATTTTAAGACATTCCACTTTTTGCCTATCATATTGGCAAAGGATTACAAGGTTGAATAGCAGTCAATGCTGGTGACAGATGAAGAAACAGGAATTCAGCGAGAGTGTGAACTGGAGCAACATTTTGCCCGATATTTTGTAGCATAAATTAAAATTTAAAGGTGCATACTTCATAATCCCAAAATGCCATTTTCTCTCTAGCCTACTCTATGAATGAATAGGTGAAAATATATTTAGTGCAATATTATGTCTAATATAAATATTCAATGGGAATGAATGGGATATAAAAATATGCTATTGACACAAGGGAATACTGTGCAACTACTAATAAAATGAAGTAGATCTGTTGGCATTAATGTGAAGATGTCTAAACTACATCACTCAGTTTTAAAAATTTGTGTTGCAGAACAGGATGAATTATATATATAAATGTAAATGTATATAACCAACAATTCACAGTGATTTCTAGAAGTAGGATTATAGGGATAGAATTATGGAGGAATTTCAACCTTTAAATTATGTTTGTATTCTTATATGTATATGAGTATATATCACCTTTATACTCAGAAAATATATAAATAATTTGTAAAAAGATCATGTAATAATTTTTCAGCTAAAATACAAGATCAAGGGACGCCTGCGTGGCTCAGTGGGTTAAAACCTCTGCCTTCGGCTCAGGTCATGATCCCAGGGTCCTGGGATTGAGCCCCACATCGGGCTCTCTGCTCAGCAGAGAGCATGCTTCCCCCCTCTCTCTGCCTGCCTCTCTACCTACTTGTGATCTCTGTCTGTCATATAAATAAATAAAATATTTTAAAAAATAATTTAAAAAAATAAAATACAAGATCAAGAGTGTTTTCTAATAATTGCTTTAACATAGGGTTCAGGTAGAAGCTAATACATGAGTTCCATAATTTACAAATTCTATAGTGGGGAATTATCCAACATAATGAAACACACTTATTGATATAAACTGCCTTTTCAGTTAACCTTTAAGTCAGAGTGCCTTTTTTTCCCATGAGATTCAAAATACAACTTGCTCCCTAGGAAGATCCCTAGGAAGAATCCAACTACTTAATACCACCTGCAGTGACAATGTTCACAAAGGTGTGACTGTTGCTAAGACAACAACAGGATGCCATGGGTCCTGATAACAATAAACTGCAAAGAAGCAGTGGCTTCCTATGGACAAAAGAGTGTCCAAGAGAATATCTGTGTGTCCCTAGGGAGGATGAACCAATGTTTTGTTGGCCAAGAGGATATTATCTGAAAAGGCAAATTGTTGATGTTTCAGCATCCTTCCATTTCATTCTAGTTCTTCCTGGCCCCTAATTCTTGGCTTTGTCTCACAAATTCTCCCCCAACACACACACACACACACACACACACACTCACACACACACACACACACTTTGGGATTTATTTCCAATCTTCGGATTTATCAACTAATCTGGGTTTCCCCTGTGTGGCCCTTGGGACTCTATGAGAACTGTTGCCTCAGACTTACCATTTGGCTCTTTCTGTTCTTAATCACTTGAGGAAAATCCTCATTTCTAGTTCAAGAAGTCTGAATCCTGCCATTTCCCAGCTTGCTCACCCCCAGGTGCCTACCCTATTTCCCTGTGGTGATTCAGAGAGAGGAAATAAACATTTCTTCAAAAATACCTGCTGAGGGGGCCCTGGGGGTTCAGTTGGTTAAGTGTCTGCCTTCAGCTCAGGTCATGATCCCAAGGTCCTAGGATTGAGCCTCAGTCAAGCTCCCTGCTCAGCGGGAAGTCTGCTTTTCCCTCTTCCTGCCCCCTGCTCATGCTCTGCCTATATAAAATAAATAAATAAAATTAAAAAAAAAAACTTGCCCTATAATCAGAGGAATACCCATGAATCCCAATGAATTTGCAATACAAATCATTTCTGCTATAGTGTATATGCACTATCTATAGTTTTTATACAAAGCTATATAAAATAGCCAATATGTGGGTTGTACCTGATATAAATATAAAACATGACATAAGTATAAATAATAGTTTTAGTTATAAACAAAGTTACCTTCACAGTGGTTGCACCAGAACTCCCCTTGGGTAGAAAATTGTCTTTCAGAAGACAAAAGCTTCCTTTTTAAAAAAGTTTATTTGTTTATTTATTTATTTAAGTGGTCTCTATACCCAATTCAGGGCTCAAACTCACAACCCCAGGATCAAGAGTTGCACATTCCTCCGCTGGAGACAACCAGGCACTCTGAGAGGGACAAAACTTTTCTAAATTTCCTTTGGTTAAGTGCTAACATGCCAGAGAAAGATAAAAGGTGCTCCCTGTGAAATGAGAAGAATTTGTAGTTTTTGTTCTCAAATGGAAAGGAAAGATAGGAGCCAAGAAGATGGCAAAGTTTTGTGTTAGGATGAGAGCCAGTGAAATTTCCAAAGGACAGTATGGCTAAAGTACATTTTAAGAATGGTGAGCTCCACTCTTCTGCTTGAGGTTGTATTTCTATTCTATACACCCAATTTAGTAGCCTTTCTCCTTAGCCTTCAAAATGTTCAGAAATGTCTTCCCTGCTTACTTTTATTTTTTTTATAAGTGGGGGGGGTTATGGTCTATTTGATAACAGAATAAATAGAGTTTATGAGCTATAAATGAAGACAAAACTATAAGCAGGAAAGGTGTCACCCATGAAGCAGAAGAGACCTTAAGAATACAAACTCCACTATGCTCCATCCCCAAAAATTCAGAGAGAGATTGGGGAGAACTTTGGAAATCCATAGACAATGGAATTGGGAAGTTCCTGTAATTTTGCTCAATCTCAAGAGAGGCTGGGAGGCCTCAACTGGCCCCTAGAAATAAAAAGCAGAATGCAAAATCAAATATGGATACAATGTATCCATCTGACATATTACAGCTTTCATATGCATAGATATAAAGAATATAAATATACATATCAAAGGGGGGATGGATTGTCCTGAAGAATAAGTGCCCATGATTGGATAATTATGGCTGAATAAAGCACCTTCAGCCTTCCTTTCCAGTCCCCCCAGAATGTATGTTCTTTAAGTGTAGCACAATACTGGAGAAATGAAGAATTTAAAAAAAAGAACTAACATAAAGGAATAAAGGAATTTTGTAAATCACAGCTAAATATAAAGTAGCATAGATAGGATCTAATGCTATGAAGTTAGCCAAATCCAATTAATAGGAGGGAGAAAGACATACCAATTTCGAGGCAGTTGAATTTGAAAGAATATATTAGTAATAAGGTATTCTAATTACACTTAGAAAAAATGTACTTATTTAACTATTGTATTTAATGCCTTTGTTTTGAGGTAGAGAAAAGTTATAGGATCTGTGTGTTATGTGCAAAGTTGTAATAGTGCATGAATTGACTGGTTGAGCCCCACTTCTATCAGTTACTCAACCCCTGATAGAAATTCCAGAAGGATAAACCTCACCAGTCATCTTCACTCTTTACCAATTAATATTCTCCCCTCAGTCAGATCATCTTAATTCTGATATAAAACAGAGAAAGAGAAAACTGAGAAAGGCCAAAATAAATATCCCTTGTAAGCAAGATCCCGGGAAATTTGGAATATAGGATAGAAGGCTCTGTAGCTTTCTTTTCTTAAAAGCATCACATATCTTTACCACCTTCATCCCAATTCTCTTTCCAAAAAGACCCTGGTATGTGTTTCAAGTATGTCCTATGCCCCTAAACCAATACCTCTCTAATCAGGCCTCATGATGGTATGAAAGCAGTTTACCAACCAATACAAAGAGAGAAAGTATCTGGTGGAAACCAAATCTTCGATAGGACTTATTCAGCAACCCCAAGCAATTTTTAGTGACAGACGTGTGCCAGAAGTCTTTGAGAAAATTTCATCTCCCTCAGCATCTGCTAGAGTTTGAGGAGGTTGAGCCAAAACATGGTGGTTTAAGCTGGCTGGGCACTGGAAGCACGAGAAGTAGAAAGGATTCTATTCTATGTGTCCAAAGGACATGGATCTACTCACTGGCAGCTTTCTGACCAGATATAAATCACCTTCATCTATGAGATGACAGCACTGAATTCAAGGAAATAATAGTGTGTATGCATGGCTCTGGATAAGTGTTTCACATTCAGTACATTTCCTCTGCACCACAGTCCCATGTGGTATGCACACTATCTCCATTCTATAGATGAGTCCTAAAATCCCACTTATACTAATATATTTAGACTCTAGATAATTGTGTCAAATCCATCTGGATTCTTATTTTCTTTTGCAAAGTTACTTGAATTTATTTTCGAAAGGGTTTATTATTGGCATTGCTAAAATGAAAAGAAGTAATTACCCCCATGGATTCAGGAAATAAGATTGCTAATTTGGATGTTTGAACGGTTTCTGATTACGCTGATGAGCCCTGTACTCTTCCTAAATTCAACAGTAATTCATTTCTCTGCTTTTCTCTCACTATAGAGACTTGATTCACTGGCACCCTTGACAGAGACCATTTTAGATCTCATTACGCTACATTCCACAGATGCATCTCAGGATCATTTCAGACAGGGGAGTCGGCAGTGATGACATCCAAGCAGGAGATGATGGGAAGGGGCTTCTTCCCACCTCTGAAGTCCCACTCAACACAGGTATTTATTTTGGCCTTCCCAGAATTGTGGAAGGCTTACTTCTGAGTCAAGTGCAGCTGACTGGAATCTTTAATTGGGAGTTGGTCTTGGCTGGCCTGCTCTGATCCTGAATCTGTGAAGTGGGGAATAAACAGTCTGAACAAAATGAGAAAAGCCCAGGGATGAAACTGTCTTTGCTCAAAGTTTAAGAGAAATTTATTTTGAAGTACCTGCAATTTAGAATAATGAGAAACACTTCAGCTTCAGACTCCTTTCCAGCCCAGGTCAGTAGAAATCCTGGGGATTCTGAGGCCACTTGAAAGGTGATAAAAATTCTGAGAAACTTGTTCTTGGGAAAGTCACAGAAAAAAAACAACCACAAAACTTCCAGTCATCTCTACCTGTGAGTCCACTGAAAACCCCCAGGTAAGTAAGTATATGACCATTTAACTTCCCAGATCAAGCAACAACAACTATGACAATCTCTACAAGACACTGGGGCAGTGAGGTAAAAGGTGAAAAATAGGGCCAGCTGACCCTTTTGTTTTGTCTATATGATGCCAATCAACGTTTCATTTATCCAAGGTTTGCCTTTGTTTGAGGAACTTAGAGCCTTGACTTCCAGCCACAGCTCTGCCACTTACTAGCTGTCAGATTTGGGGAATATCAATCACCTATTCTCTGGCTTCAGTTTCTATACCTATAAATAGGTTGAAATCCTAACAGTTGTAGCAAAACCAATTCTATAAAATACACAATTCGTTGTGTTTGGAATTTTTTTGTTTGTTTGCTTGTTTTTTTTGTCATAGAGATAGCCTGCTGCTCAATTACCCTTAGCAATTTCCCCTAAGGATTTTCACTGAGGGCCAGTTCCCCTTCTTCAAATGTTCTGGGAAGAGAATCTGTGTGGGAAATTATAATGCAGTCTGTGGGCTTCAGGGCATCTTCACCTTGGAACATTCTTGGAGCTAAAATCTCAGGTTCTGAAAGCTTAGAGGAGAGCTGGATGAATTGTAAACAAGAGTCATTTAAATTGGTATTCTTTGGACAAAGAAACATGAAAAGGTTTCCAGGCATTGACAGTTTTAAGGAAATTAATCTTCAGATTCTCAAGTTACAGATGAATTCTGATCTGTATTCTTTCTGCTTACGAATATACCTACCTTCTGTAATTCTCATTTCTCAACCGTTCATTTTTCCCAACCACACTTTTTATCCTTTTAGAAAATCCATGTGCCTCTCACTCATCCTGAAGCTTACTAGGGTGTGTTGCTTACTAGGTGTGAAAATCTCCCGGGCACCACACAGAGACAGTTCTAGAATACATCTCTCCTGGAGAGTCCTCCAACTCAGACATAAAGGAAATGTCCTTAGACAATCCTGGAGGTGGAGGCATCTTACTTCTTCCAGGCGACAAGGTCAGGCAAAGGCTATTTATGCCTATGTAAGAATCAGGACTCATAAGTAAGATGATTGTCATACTGTTGCAGGGAAACTTATTTGAGTTCAAAAATGAAGCCAGAATTTTTCTGAAAGCAATTGTCTGATATAGCTATTGGTCTGATGAGGCTTGGCCACAAGGCTATGTGCTGGATATTGTCCACAAGGAGCTAAAGCGGTACAGATAGGAAATTTTGACAAACATATCTTAGAGCACATGATAAAATCATAGCCTACATTAAAAAAATTTATATTTGCAAAGGTTTATTGAAATTATTAATATTTCCTCTTTCCAATCCTTTTCAGAAAATATATAGGTAAACAAGAAGCCAAAGTGAAAGAGGAACATGAATAACTAATTGACATCCTAATGAGCCTTGATAATAACCTTTCTGGTATTCTTCCCCCAAATTAAAAGGAAAACAAATCCTTTGCAAAGGCAATCAGCTTTCTACTGTGTTGCTATCATCAACATAATACCAACACCTTTGATTATAGATCAACATTAGTTTTGCAAACATTCCAGATAGAATTCAAAGAATTGAGTGACACTGATACCCAAAACTCTTTCCATTCTTATCTATGCATTTATATGAACAAGATTTCTCAGAATTTACATCTATGATGAAAGCCTTATTGGCTTAAAAAACTTTAAAAACAAATTTTCAATTCATGTACTTATTTTTGCTTAGGTATATGATAGGATGGTTTTAAAAGACTTTTAGGCCAAAAAAATATGAATAAAACTACATTGGGAAGTGGAGTAGAAACAAAAGTTCAAGGAGAAAACGGAAGTTTATAAAATTCCCAACCGTTAAAGAAGAGTTTGTGATATCATGAAAAATCTTAAATGCAAACTTAAAAATGTGTGGGATATTTAAAAATTTTACAGATTAAGAATGATCTTTAAAAAATGATCTTAAGTATATGAACTGATATATTTGAAGATCACTCTATTGCTCATCTATTATTGAGTGTTCGGTCAGTCTGAGAATGTAGACTTGTTACTCAAACTGTTAAGTTCCAGATGGGAAAGTTGAATCCCAGAGAGGCTATGTGACTTGCCTAAGGACACACAGCAACACCAGCAGGTCCTATCAGGGCACTCTTCAGACATCCTCTTACCCCAGGGTCTTGAAACATGTTATCCCCATGCCACTATTCATCCTTCAGCTCACTTCTTCGACCCATTCATCTCCATCAGCCCCCAAGATTGGGTTAAATGCTCTCCCAACAAGTTCTTACTGTCTGTGCTTCTCCTTAGCAGACTCCTCCAACTACCCTGTCATGACATATTTACTTGTTTACAGCCCCCGAGACTGTAAGCCTTATGAAGCAAGAACTACTTGCACACTGCTTACCATTGTGATTCTGTGCCTAGGGCAGAGTTGGCCTCTTGAAGCACTAAAAATATTTGTTAAATGAATGAACCAATCAAATCATGGATTTTTTTTTTTTTTTTTTTTGTCCAACTGAAGATCTTAAGATAAGCACCTGAGCCTCCTATGGAGGACAACTATCTTGGGAATTACAAGACTCATTTCCATTATCCAGAGAGGGTAATTACCTTATTCTTGTGATGGCTTCAGATTCTTTCATGAATGCTTCATGAACAGTCCAACAAAGGTCAAGAAAGATGCACAGAAACTTTCAGGAGGCAACTCTTCTCCTCTCCCAGCAACCCAGGCATATTTTAGGTTTGTCCTCAGCTGGCCAGACCCTGAGGGCTCTCCTTCCACAAGGAGTCTGCTGGTAAAGTCCATGCCAGAGCACTGGGCCTTCTGGAAGTGATCCACATGTGTCCAAATGGGCCTGTGTCCACAACAGTGGGGTATCCTTACACTCTTTCAGGTAAAAGGTCCCAACAAGTTTTAAGCCTATTTACTCTGAGTCTTACTGGGCTTATGGCCTAAGAAGAATCAGTAGGAATCTGAAAAAGAGGAAAACTCTAGAATTAGAAAAAAAAAATCAATATCCTTATTATTTGTTTTGCTTTCATTTTAATTCCACTTTTTTTTTTTTTATTAATTACATTTCCTTTCACACAGGCTCCTAGCTTAAATATCTTCACCCAAGTCACCTCATTAGTGATTTGGCTACATCTTAGAACCCAGGTCTCTTTGTGTATAATTAGCTAGTGTCAGAGACCCTGGAAATGTGATCACATCAGAGAGAAGTGCACACTTAGGAATATTAGACTCTCAGAGATGCAGAATCTGCTCCTTTGGCCTGCTGCAGGGCCTTTGCACACATGAATTCCTCTGTTCTGAATGCTCTCCACAACCCATAACTTATTCTGGTCTCATCTTGGAGAATTCAGCTCAAGTTTATTTTGGACCAAGTCAGGCCCCCATTACTTTCTCTCAGAACAGATTTCACTTCTTCCTCAGACCTCAGGATTGTAGTTAAATAGTTAGTTAGGTATTTATTCTTGAGGATCGGCCTCCCTCCTTTGGAATGTAAATTCCAGAAAAACAGAGACTATTAATTCTACAGGCTGACCATTGCATCTCAAGCATACCTCTCCATTCTATACATAGTAGATGTTCAAAAAATATTTATGGCATAAATGCAGTTTACTTCCTTTTCACTTCACCTTTTGAAATATTTTCAAAATTTTATTCTCCCTTTAAAGCCAAAGTCAAATATCATCTCCTCACTAAAGACTTTCTGACACACATTTAAATTAATCACTTGCTCCTTTCTATTCCTATAGCATGTTATATTTAAGACATAATAGCATCTAATTGAGCCATATGAAATTGCTGTTTTTTAATAGACCAAAACTGTTGAATATCTGCAATTTCATGTGATTAAGTATGTTTGTGCTTTCATCTCTCTTGCTAATAAGTGAATTCCTTGAAAACAAGAATTGTAGTTGCTTACCCCCAATATCTGAAATATCTAACATGGGCCCAGTACACAGCAGATGCTTAATAAACGTTGGTTATAAGAATGCCTGAGTTACTGACTAATCATTCCTTTGGTTCCATGTTGATTTCCAAACTGACCTTTATCCACTGGACCCTTCCAAATATTGGGCACTCCCTGATGACAAAATGTCTTTATGAACTTTTATTAATTTTTATGAAAAAAATCTTTTTTTTAATGTTTCCAATTGGACACCTTCACTCAGAGTCAAGGAATTCATTCCCAGCTTACAGAAACCACAAGCCATGGAAAGCTGAGATTATTGCTTGTTGAGAGAAATAACATCAAGATGGATGAGATCAGTCTAATGACTCAGGTTATGCCTGCCAAGGGGACTGTGAAATTCCATGAAACACCCCCACCTTCCTCCACCCACCCAGACAGCCAGACCCCTCTAGTGTCCATCCATCCCTTCCATGGACATGTGTTCAAAGGGGAGCTAGAATAATTACACACACTAATGATTTTGCGCTGCTTAATTGGTCTTGCTCACCTACCTGTGATGACAGTTAAGGTCTCGACACCTGTTGCTGGCACAGGCTCACTGTACACAGCTCCAAATCACAGAAGAGATGACAGGTGTTGCTGAACTAGCCCTAGTGTTTTAGTTCTTCAAGAACTTAAAACTAGTTGTCTGGCAACTAAACTTGCCCTAAGGCACTTAACATATTAACTACTCACTGTTGCTCCAAAAACCCCAGGAGCCTCTTCCAATCAGTCTCAACTTTAGGAAAATTTATTCTTAAAATTAAGTAATTGCATAAAACTTGCAGATAGATGAGAACCACAGAAATAGGGAACTGAAATTGTTCTCTTTGTCAGCCCTTTAAGCTGAGAAAACAACCAACAACAAAAAGAAGAGGTCTGATTGATTCCCTAAGAACCAGAAGAGGTTCAAGGCATTTAAGTTCAACCCTTCACTTTTCAGCTTGATTACAATAAAAATCACACACTATGTTAGTTGGAGGGTCAAAACTAATATATTGATCTCTTCATTGTCACTTTGTCTCTGCAGCTTGGCTGATGTTTGAAGATGATTCCTTTTGTATTGCTCTCAGAATTAATTGCATTAGTCATGTGTCTTGGTCTGCTTGACCTGCTATAACAAATTATCACAGACTGGATAGCTTAAGCAAACAAGACTTCTCATAGTTTCAGAGACTTAACATCCAAGATCAGGAGCTGGTTCAGGTCTTGGTGAGAGCTCTATTCCTGACTTGCCGATGACTATCCTCTTGCTGTGTTCTCACATGGCAAAGAGAGAAAGAGAGAGGAAGCTCTCTGGCATCTCTTCTTAAAAGGGCAATAAGCCCATCATAAGGACCATACCCTCATGATCTAATTACCCCCCAAATATTCCACTTCTAATACCATCACATTGGGAATTAAGGCTTCAGCAAATGAATTTAGAGAGGAGATACACAAATATCTACATATGTGTTATGATTGAGCTATAATTGAGGTATTCTGTCTGTATTGTCCCAAAGTGAGTAATTTCATCCTACATCTTTGGAATTACCCATGGTAGGTATGCGTTCATAATCCGAGTGGTTATTACCCTATGATCTCAGTCTCCACAAAATTTTCTTCCTAAGGTATCATTTATCATTTTCAGGGAAATTCCAAGGAACATTGATTGAATCTCCCTTCCATCCTCCCAGTCTATCTCCATCATCACACATAGTAGAAACCATCTCTGATTCAGTGTATACTTAGAGTGAATTTCCCCAACTGGTCCAGACACAGATACTGAAGACGACGAATTACTAAATAGAAGTAAATGAGAATGAGACCCCCAACCAGCCTTCCTGAGTCAGCCTCATCCATCAAGGTCTTAGGCCTTGAGGTTGTTATATCTCTGCCCACTTCTCCTAAGCCCTACCAGAATTATGTATTTTTATGCTTAAATTATCATTTTATCATTTAGAATCCTTGAGAGCATAACCTGGCTTCCTTCTTTCCTTCCTTCCTTCCTTCTATCCTTTTCTTATCCCCATCCTTTTATCCTTACTTTCATTTTGATCTATTTTTGCTGATTCTCCCCTGTCCATCTGACTGATGGGGAGAAACCCTTGACAAATGCATATACTTGCAAGATAAAGTTTGGCTCCTGAGCTTGGCATTCAAGGCTCTGCTTCTGTCCCCAAGCTCATTTATGCTCATGTCTGTCTTCATACTTTGCTCCCCACTATATTAAGCCCTATAAGAAAATGGCTAAGGACTCAAAGTTCTGCTTATAGGGATTACAGCAAGTTATTTAACCTCTCTAACCTCACTTTCCTTGTCTATAATTAAGAGATAATAATACCACCTATGTGTTAAAAGAAATGCCATATAAAGACTCAGGACCCTGCTGGGCACATAGTAAGCACTTTATAAATATTAGTGATTATTATCTCACTCAACAGTGAACACCACGAAGGTATGATCTGTGTCTGCTTTATTGTTATTGTTATTTGGGGGCATGTACAACTTCATTGAGGTATAGTTGATGTGCAATAAACTGTACATATTTAAGGTTGTACAATTTGATGATTTTTGAGATATTTGAAATCATTTCTACAATCAAGATGATAAAAATATTCATCACTTCCAAAAGTTTTCTCATGCTCCTTTTGAACTTCCATACCCACACCTATCTGAAGACAACCACTGAACTGCTTTCTGACCCTATAGATAATCTTACATCTTCTAGACTGCTTTATAAAAGAAATTATGCAATAAAATACTCTTTTTACTGACTTTTTTCATTCAGTATATTTATTTGAGATTCATCATTTTGCTGTACATATTAATAGTTCTTCCTTCTTGTTAAATATGACTTCATTATATGGATATACCATAATTTATTGATATCCTTATTAATGATCATTTTGCGGTGTTTCCATTTTGGGGCCATTAGAAATAAAGATGCTATAAGCACCCATGTATAAATCCTTGTGTGGACTTAACGCTTTCTTTTTCTTAGGTAAATGGAATGGCTAGGACATGTGAAAAGTGGATGTTTAATTTTTTCACAAATAACCAAACTGTTTCCCAAAAACAAACAAACAAAAAGTGTTAGTCAGACTTCTCTAGAGAAATAGAACCAACAGGATGTTTGTATATGAAGAGATTTATTATAAGGAGTAGGTTCACATGATTATTGAAGCTAGCAAGTCCAAAATCTTCAGGGTAGACCAGCAAACTGAACAAATTAGAACAAATGTTGTGGTTCAAGGCCATCTTCTGGCAGAATTCATTTTTGCTCAGGGGAGTTCAGTGTTTTATTCTAGTTAAGTGTCTTTTCTTGGGCTGTTGTAACAAAATACTTAATAAAGAAACAAACATTATTTCTCACAGTTCTGGAAGCTAGAAAGCACCACCATCATGGTAGGGTTCTGGTAAGGACCCTCTTCCTTGCAAATGACCATTTTCTTACTGTATCCCCACTTGTGTGAGACACAAAGTTTTAGGGTCTCTTTTACTTCTTATAAATGCAGTAATCTCATCATGGGATTATTTAAACCTAATTACCTCCCAAAGGCCCCACATCCTAATACCATCACATTGGGGGCTAGAGTTTCAATATATGCATTTTGGTGGGCTACAGACATTCAGTCCATAACATCAGGTCTTCATCTAATTGGATGAGGCCCACTCACATTCTGGAGAGCAATCTATTTTAGTCAAAGTTTATAAACACTCATTTCATCCAGAAACACACTCATAAAAACATCCATAACGTTTGACCAAATATTTAGGTACTGTGACCTAGCCAAGTTTACATATAATATTACCCATCACGAGTCCACTCCTTGTCAATTTGACCCTATACACATCTCTTTGAATCATAATTAATGTCCAAATGAAGGCAATAATAAGTCATACTTCCATCAAACATGATACAACTAACCTGCAAGCAACTGAAAATGCACTATCCCTTCCCCCAAAATAAGATGCAAAGTTTTTGGGTGATGTTTACTTTTCTTATTGATATCCTATAACTTAAGCACTATGATGTAACTTTAAATAATACTTAAATACTATGACATAGTCAATATATCTTACCATTACATGATAAGAGTACATACAAACACACATGCACATATTCACAACAAAATAAAGAAGAAGTATTCATGACAACTCAATGACTGCAGTTCCCACCAGGAGGTCTGGCCCACAAAGAAGAATGATCCCAGAGTCTTTCACAGATGTCAGGATTCCCCTCACAA
Organism: Enhydra lutris kenyoni; assembly: GCF_002288905.1. Taxonomy (NCBI): domain Eukaryota; kingdom Metazoa; phylum Chordata; class Mammalia; order Carnivora; family Mustelidae; genus Enhydra; species Enhydra lutris. Next base: position 4,558,185 of record NW_019154118.1, read on the forward strand.
ATTTATTTCTACAGTAGTGGTGAAAGGTGTGTTTTCTAGATCTTCCCAGTGTGGATGAGTAGGTTTTAAATGACAAGTCTTGTCTAACATTCCCATCTACCTAAGCCATTGAATCATTTCCTCTGCATTAAACTAAGGTAAGTCTAACATTTCCAATTCATTCACTGAGGGTCACCTTTCAATCCATGTTTCAGCCAATCAATCAAACAAACTTAGAGTTCTTCCTAATTCCTTAACATCAAATGCAGAATCTTGGCTTTGTGAACATTCTCCAATGGGAATAATTGAATCCAACTTCCACTATTACTTGACATCCTTAATATCCATTCCCATATATGTCCTATGGATTTCTATCTGTATAAATTAGAAACACGAATAGTTCTTTTGGAGTATAATATACCTCCTCATGGTCATGTGTTGTACCTTCCCTCTAGGGGCCTGCTGGGACTAGTCTAGTTATAGGTCTAGAAGCAAAGAGTGTTGGGAAGGGTGGGTTCTAAGGATAATCAGTATTTTCTTTCATGGCAACTTTTTCAGGGGAGACCACTACAGCTTCCTCATGCAATGCAAGGTTATCCCCTTAATGGATGTATAGATGCTATTACCATGGATAGGAAAACTGCAACCACTGGTAGTGGGAAAACCACTTTCACTGAGGATGGGATGGGACACCACTTCTACTGAGGGTGGAGAGACCTCTTTTTTATGAGCAAAGAAGACTCACCAGAATTTAGGGACTCAATATCCTCAACTTTGTCTGGGTCTTCCTATATATCCCCATTTCAACTTACAGGATTCCACTTTTTTCCTAATCAATTCTCTTGCTTTAAGAGTAGCTCTGAGAAGCTGTTCATTTTACTTTCATTGAGAGAAAGACAGTTCTTTTTTTTTAAATAAGAAATTGTATCACATGATTGTGGAAGCTGAGAAATCCCATGATCGGCAGTCCAAAGACCTAAGAACTAAGAGAGCCAGCGGTATAAGTTCCAGTCCATGTCCAAAGGCAGGAAAAGACTGATGTCCCAGCTCAAGATAGTCAGCAGAGAGAGTGAGTTCGATTTTGCTATGTTTTTTGCTCTACTAGGATTTCAGTGGATTGGCTAAAACCCACCTCCACTGGAAGGGCAATCTGCTTTACTCAATCTATCAATTCAAATGTTAATCTCCTCTATAAACACCCTTACAGACACAACCAAAATAATGTTGAACCAAACACCTGGGTATCCCATGACCCAGTCAAGTTGACACATAAAGTTAAATATCACACCAGGGAAGAGCTGATATTGCATTTCAAGTCTGAACCCCAGCAGGCTAGAAACCAACAAAGACATTAAGTTGCAGTTCAGTTTGGAAAGTCATTGGGGTGGTGACCCTAGGAAGGGCTGATGCTGTGGTTCAAGTTCAAAGGCCAACTGCTGTAAGAATTCCTTCTGTTCAGGGGAGGTCAGTCTTTTGTTCTAGTCAGGACTTCTACTGACTGGAAGATCACCTACATTATGGAGGCCAGTCTTTAAATCCACTGATTTAAATTAATTCATCCAAAATACCCTCACAGAAACATACAGGATAATATTTAAACAAATATCTGTGAACCATGACCCAGCCAAGTTAACATATAAAACTAAACATTGTACTAACTCTATCATTTGAATTTCCACCAGAAATGTATGTCAGTTCCAATTAATCCATATCTTCACCAGTGCTTGGTGTGATCAATTTTTTGACTCTTAGCCATTCTAGTGGACATGTAGTACTATCTCATTATGATTATACTTGTATTTTCCTTATGTCTAATGATATTGGGTATATTTTCATTTGCCTATATACCATCTTTTTTGTGAAGTGTCTCTTCAAATTTTTGCCTATATGCTCTTGGGTTCTTTGCTTTATTATGTTCTAAGGAATGTTTACATGTTCTAGATACATTGAATATACGTATTGCAAATATTTCCTCCCTGTCTGTGGTTTGCTTTTACTTTCCACATAATGACAGTGTGTTTCAAAGAGCAAAAGTTAATTTTCATGAAGCCTAATTTTGATAGAAATGTATGGTTATTGTGTTTTATTTAAGAAATCTTTGCTGGGTTCAGAGTTGAGGTGGGTGAGGAACAAGATGGCAGAAGAGTAGGAGACCTAAATTTTGTCTGGTCCCAGGAATTCAGCTAGTTATCAAACCATTCTGAAACCCACAAACTCAAAAAGAGATAGAAGAAGAGAATAGCAGCAATTCTATGAACAGAAAAGCAACCACTTTCTGGAAGGTAGGATGTGCAGAGAAGTGAATCTGAGGTGATATTTGGGAAGATAGACCTCGGGGGGAGAGATCCTCTGTCAGCCAGCTACTGACAAGTGATAGAGCAGCAGAGCACAAAATCAGAACTTTTAGAAGTCTGCCCCACTGAAGGACATTGCCCCAGTGGCTAAGTGGAGGTGGGCGGGCAGAACCCTTGCTGGCACAGTGCGGTCTCAGGACCTTCGAAGTCACAGAAGCACCAGGGGTGCCTGAGTGTGACAGAACTCCCAGGTATTGCAACAGGGAAGCCAGCTGCAAAGACGGAGCTGAGGAGTGGGCTCTCAGCTTGGGGTTGCCATAAACCATGATCTGAGGCATAGTTGAACCACTACTCTTTGAGCAGGGACCCCACAAGTGGCAGATCCAGGGAGAGCCCCCTTCCTCCACTGGGAGGAGCAGTGCAGGAGCACACTGCAGAAATCTGCTGGGTTTGGAGACTCTAAACAGGGCCATGTGCCAGAGATAGAAATGCTCCATCACAAGCTGGCTGAGCACAGAGCACAGCCAGAGACCAGGGAGACAGGCGTGACTGACTGCTTTTCACTGAGGGCTTGCTGAAGAGGGGGTCCCAGAGCTCTCAGCTCCTCTGGGGCCAGAGATTGGGAGGCTGCTATTTTCATTCTAGTCCTCCAAAGCTGTATGGAAGGCTTTCAGGGAACAAAAGCTACTGAGAGAAAATCTGAGCAGATTACTTAGCCTGGCCCCTGGTAAGGGTAGTGCAGTTCTGCCTCAAGCAAAGACATTTGAGAATCACTGCAAAAGTCCCCTTCCCAAGAAGATCAGCAAGAACATCCAGCCAAGACCAAGTTTACCAATCAATGAGAAATGCAAAACACCAGCACTAGGGGAAAACAGCAAATAGATTTCATGGCTTTTTTCCCATGATTCTTCAGTCATTCAAAGTTAATTTTTTAAATTTTCTTTATTTTTTCTTTTTCTTTTTTTTGAATTTTTCTTCCTTTTTAAAAATAATCTCTTTTATCAATTCCTTTTTTAAAATCTTTTTTAATTTTCATTTTTACAGTCATATTCTATCCCTTCATTGTATTTACCCTTATTTTGTATATATATATGTTTTTCTTTCTTTGAAATTTGGGATACAGTTTCTTCTAACAGACCAAAATATACCCTAACTCTAGTGTATGGCTTTGTTCTAGTCTCCTGTCTGATCACATTCTCTCCTTTTTAAAAATTTTTTTTCTTTCTTTTTTCAACCAAAATCTTATTAATTCCTTTTTTAAAATATTTTTTTAAATTTTCACCTTTACAGTCATATTCCATCCCTTCTATGTATTTACCCTTATTTTTGTATATATATGTAAGGTTTTTTTCCTTTGAAATTTTGGGATGCAGCTTCTTCTAACAGACCAAGATACATCCAAATTCTAGTATGTGGCTCTCTTCTATTCACCAGCCTGATATTCTTTTTCATTTTCTTTCTTTCTTTTTCTTCTGGTTTCAGGTCTCTTCTGATTTGTTTAGTATATATTTTTCTGGGGTCATTGTTACCCTTTTAGCATTTTGCTCTCTCATTTATCTATTCTTCTCTGAACAAAATCGCAAAATGGAAAAACTCACCTCAAGAAAAAAAAAAAAAAAAGAACAAGACGCAGTACCAGCTGCCAGGACTTAATCAATATGGACATTAATAAGATGTCAGAATTAGAGTTCAGAATGATGATTATAAAGACACTAGCTGGGCTTGAAAAAATCATAGATGATTATAGAGAATTCCCTTCTGAAGAAAGAAAGGAAATAAAATCTAACCAAATTGAAATCAAAAAGGCTATTAATGAGGTGCAATTAAAAATGGAGGCTCTAACCTCTAGGACAAATGAGGCAGAAGAGAGAATTAATGATATAGAAGGCCAAAGGATGGAGAATAAAGAAGCTGAGAAAAGGAAAGATAAACAACTACTGGATCACAAAAGGAGAATTTGAGAGATAAGTGATACCATAAGATGAAACAATATCAGAATAATTGGGAGCCAGGAAGAAGAAGAAAGAGAGAGAGGGGCAGAAGGTATATTGGAGCAAATTATAGCAGAGAATTTCCCTAATTTGGAGGAGGAAACAGGCATCAAAACCCAGGAGGCACAGAGAATGCCCCCCACTAAAAATAGGTCAGCATCCTGTCATCTAATAGTAAAACTTAGAAGTCCCAAAGAAAAAGAGAAAATCCTGAAACCAGCTCATGACAAGAGGTCTGTAACCTACAATGGGAGAATCACTAGATCCACAGCAGACCTATCCACAGAGACGTGGCAGGCCAGAAAGAACAAGTATGATATATTCAGAGCACTAAATGAGAAAAATATGCAGCCAAGAATACTATATCCAGCTAGGCTTTCATTGAAAATAAAGGAGAGAAGGTTCCAGGACAAATAAAAACTAAAAGAATTTTTGGACACCAAACCAGCCCTACAGAAAATATTGAAAGGGGTCCTCTAAGCAAAGAGAGAGCCTAAAAGTAACATAGGCCAGAAAGGAACAGAGACAATATACAGCAACAATCACCTTACAGGCAATACAATAGCACTAAATTCATATCTTTCAATACTTACCCTGAATATAAATGGGCTAAATGTCCCAATAAAAAGACACAGGGTATCAGAATGGATAAAAAAAAATAAGACCCACTGATACACTGTCTGCAAGAGACTCATTTTAGACCCAAAGACACCTCCAGATTTAAAGTGAGGGGGTGGAAAACAATTTACCATGCTAATGGACATCCAAAGAAAGCTGGAGTGGCAACCCTTATGTCAAACAAATTAGATTTTAAACCAAAGACTATAGTAAGAGATAAGAAGGACACTATATCATACTTAAAGGGTCTGTCCAACAAGAAGATCTAACAATTTTAAATATCTATACCCATAACATGGGAATGGCCAATTATATAAGCCAATTAATAACAAAATAACAAAAATAACAAAATTAATAACAAAAAATTAAAACAAAATTAATTAAAAAAAGAAACACATCAAAAATACAATAATAGTAGGAAACTTTTATATCCCCCTCACTGAAATAGATCATCTAAGCAAAAGATCAACAAAGATATAAAGGCTTTAAATATCACACTGGACCAGATGGACTTCAAAGATATATTCAAAACATTCCATCCCAAAGCAACAGAGTACACATTCTTCTCTAGTGCACATGGAGCATTCTCCAGAATAGATCACATCCTGGGTCACAAATCAGGTCTGAACCAGTATCACAAGACTGGAATCATTCCCTACATATTTTCAGACCACAATGCTATGAAACTAGAACTCAACCACAAGAGGAAATTTAGAAAGAACTCAAATACATGGAAGCTAAATAGCATTCTACTAGATAATGAATGGGTCAACCAGGAAATTAAAGAATTTTAAAAGTTCATGGAAACAAGTGAAAATGAAAACACAACTATTCAAATTCTTGGGGACATGGCAAAGGTGGTCCTGAGAGGAAAGTATATAGCAATGCAAACCTTTTTCAAGAAACAAGAAAGGTCTCAAATTCACAACCTAACCTTACACCTAAAGGAGCTGGAGAAAGAACAGTAAATAAAGCCTAAACCAGCAGGAGAAGAGAATAATAAAGATCAGGGCAGAAATCAATGAAATAGAAACAAAAAGAACAGTAGAACAGATTAATAAAACTAGGAGCTGGTTCTTTGAAAGAATTAATAAGATTGATAAACCCCTGGCCAGACTTTCCAAAGAGAAAAGGACCCAAATTAATAAAATCATGAATGAAAGAGGAGAGATCACAAACAACATCAAAGAAATACAAATTATTATAAGGACATATTGTTAGCAACTATATGCCAGCAAATTTGACAATCTGGAAGAAATGGATGCATTCAAGAGACATATTAATGCCAAAACTGAATCAGGAAGAAATAGAAAACATGAACAGACCCATAACCAGTAAAGAAATTGAAGCAGTAATCAAAAATCTTCCAAAAACAAGAGCCATGAGCCAGATGGCTTCCCAGGGGAATTCTACCAAACATTTAAAGAATTAATAGCTATTCTCCTGAAACTGTTCCAAAAAATAGAAATGGAAGAAAATTTCCAAACTCATTTTATGAGGCCAGCATTACCTTGATCCCAAAACCAGAAAATGACCCCATCAAAAAGAAGAATTACAGACCAATATCCCTGATGAACATGGATGCAAAAATTCTCACCAAAATACTAGCCAGTAAGATCTAATAGTATATTAAAAGGGTTATTCCTCATAACCAAGTGTGATTTATTCCCAGGTTGCAAGGTTGGTTCAACATACACAAATGAATCAATGTGATACATACATTAATAAAAGAAAAAAACAAGAACCATATGATACTCTCAAGAGATGCTGAAAAAGCATTTGACAAAGTACAGCATTCTTTCTTGATCAGAACTGTTCACAGTGTAGGGATAGGGATACATACCTCAATATCATCAAAGCCATCTATGAAAAACCCACAGAGAATGTCATTCTCAACAGGGAAAAAATGAGAGCTTTTCCCCTAATGTCAGAAACCCAGCAGGGATGTCCACTATCACCACTGCTGATCAATATAGTACTAGAAGTCCTAGCCTCAGCAATCAGACAACAAAAAGAATTAAAAGTCATCCAAATTGGCAAAGAAGAAGTCAAACTCTCACTATTTGCAGATGATATGAAACTTTGTGTGGAAAACCCAAAAGACTTCACCCCAAAACTAGTAAAACTCATACAGGAATTCAGTAAAATGTCAGGATATAAAATCAATGCACAGAAATCAGTTGCATTGCTATACACCAACAACAAGGCAGAAGAAAAATAAATTAAGAAGTCAATCCTATTTACAACTGCACATAAAGCCATAACATACCTAGGAATAAACCTAACAAAGAGGCAAAGAATCTGTATTCAGAAAACTATAGAATACTCATGAAAGAAATTGAGAAAGACACAAAGAAATGGAAAAGAGTTTTATGCCCGTGGATTGGAAGAACAAATATTGTGAAAATGTCTATGCTACCTAAAGCAATCTACATATTTAATGCAAGACTTATGAAAATACCATCAACTTTTTTCAAAGAAATGGAACAAATAATCCTAAAATTTCTATGGAACCAGAAAAGACCCCAAATAGCCAGAGGAATGTTGAAAAAGAAAACCAAAGCTGGTGGCATCACAATTCTGGACTTCAAGCTCTATTACAAATCTGTAATCTTCAAGACAGTATGATACTGGCACAAAAACAGACACATAGATCAATGGAACAGAATAGAGAGCCATAAATGGACCCTTAACTCTGTGGTCAACTAATCTTTGACAAAGCAGGAAAGAATGTCCAATGGAAAAAAAGACAGTCTCTTCAACAAATGGTGTTGGGAAACTTGGACAGCCACATGCAGAAGAATGAAACTGGACTGTTTCCTTACACCACACACAAAAAAGTAGACTCAAAATGGATGAAAGACCTCAATGTGAGACAGGAATCCATCGAAGTCCTTGAGGAGAACACAGGCAGCAACCTCTTCCACCTCAGTCTCAGCAACTTCTGCCTAGAAACACTGCCAAAGGCAAGGGAAGCAAGGCCAAAAATGAACTGTTGGGACTTCATCAAGATAAAAATCTTTTTTACAGCAAAGGAAACAGTCAACAAAAGCAAAAGACAAGTGACAAAATGGGAGAAGATAATTGCAAATGACATATCAGATAAAGGGCTTCATATCCAAAATCTACAAAGAACTTACCAAACATAACACCCAAAAAAACAAATAATCCAATGAAGAAATGGACAGAAGACATGAACAGACATTTCTGCAAAGAAAACGTTCAAATGGCCAACAGACAGATGAAAAAGTGCTTAATATCACTCAGCATCAGGGAAGTACAAATCAAAGACTCAATGAGATACCATCTCATACCACTCAGAATGCCTAAATTAAAAAGTAAGAAAATGACAAATGTTGACAAGGATGTGGAGAAAGGGGAACCCTCCTACACTGTTGGTGGGAATGCAAGCTAGGGCAGCCACTCTGAAAACAGCAATTGCACTACTGGGTACTTACCCCGAAGATACAAATGTAGTGATCCAAAGGGACACATGCACCCCAATGTTTATAACAGCAATGTCCACAATACCCAAACTATGGAATGAACCTAGATGTCCATCACAGATGAATGGATAGAGAAGATGTTGTATATATATACAATGGAATATTATACAGCCATCGAAAAATGATATCTTGCCATTTGCAGTGATGTGGCTGGAACTTGAGGGTATTATGCTAAGCAAAAGAAGTCAATCAGGGAAAGACAATTATCATATGATCTCACTGACATGGAGCAATTTGAGAAACAAGACCGAGGATCATAGGGGAATGGAGGGAAAAATGAAACAAGATGAAACGAAATGGAGACAAACCATAAGAGACTTTTAAACTCAGGGAAAAAAACTGAGGGTTGCTGGAGTGGAGGGGGGCTGGGAAGGAAGGGTGGCTGGGTGACAGACATTGAGGTGGGTATGTGTTATGGTGAGCATTGCAAATTGTGTAAGAGTGATGACTTGTACCTCTGAAACAAATAATACATTATATTTTAACAATAAAAAAAGAAAAAAATCTTTGCTAACTCCAAAGTCAAATTGTTTCTTTTAGAAGTTTAAAAATTTTAGCTTTTCCATTTGGGTCTATGATCCATTTTGAGTTAGTGTTTGTAAACCGTATGAGGTTAGGATCAATGATCAATTTTTTTGCATCAGTTTTATTGCTGCTATAATGAAATACTATAAACTTCAACATTATTTATTATCTCACAATTTTCATTGGTCAGAGCCCGGGTACAACTTGGATTAGTTGGTTCTCTGCTTAGAAATTCAGAATGCCAAAATCAAGGACAAGGTTCAAGGAAGAATCTATTTCCATGATCATTCAGATTGTTGGAAAAAATTAGTTCCAGTTGTTGTAGGAGTGGAGTCTTTGGGTTTTTTGTCTGCTTGTTTGTTTTATTTTGTTTTGCTGTTCTTGGTTTCCAGAGGTCACCTGAATGTCCTGAGTCATGGAAGGCTTGAAAACAGGCAACAGTTGTGCCTGGGTGGCTCAGCCAGTTAAGTGTCTTCCTTCAACTCAGGTCATGATCCCAGAATCCTGGGATTGAGTCCCCCATTGGACCCTCTACTCAGTGGGGAACCTGCTTCTCCCTGTCCCTCTGCCTGCCACTCTGCCTGCTTGTGCACTCTCTCTCTCTCTTTCATAGAAAAAAAGAAGGAGAGAAAGAAAGAAAGAAAGAAAGAAAGAAAGAAAGAAAGAAAGAAAGAAATGGATGTTGGCAACAGTGGGTGAAGTCCTTCTTATACTCTAAATTTTTTTGACCTCCCATTTCTGCCTTCTTCTTCCACCCATCTTTTTTTTTTTTTTTAATTTTTTAAATTTATTTTCAGCATAACAGTATTCATTGTTTTTGCACCACACCCAGTGCTCCATGCAATCCGTGCCCTCTCCAATACCCACCACCTGGTTTCCCCAACCTCCCACCCCCTGCCCCTTCAAAACCCTCAGATTGTTTTTCAGAGTCCATAGTCTCTCATGGTTCACCTCCCCTTCCAATTTCCCTCAACTCCCTTCTCCTCTCCATCTCCCCATGTCCTCCATGATATTTGTTATGCTCCACAAATAAGTGAAACCATATGATAATTGACTCTCTCTGCTTGACTTATTTCACTCAGCATAATCTCTTCCAGTCCCGTCCATGTTGCTACAAAAGTTGGGTATTCATCCTTTCTGATGGAGGCATAATACTCCATAGTGTATATGGACCCCATCTTCCTTATCCATTCGTCCATTGAAGGGCATTTTGGTTCTTTCCACAGTTTGGCGACCGTGGCCATTGCTGCTATAAACACTGGGGTACAGATGGCCCTTCTTTTCACTACATCTGTATCTTTGGGGTAAATACCCAGTAGTGCAATGGCAGGGTCATAGGAAAGCTCTATTTTTAATTTCTTTTTTCTTTTTCTTTTTTTTTTTTTTTAGATTTTTATTTATTTGATAGAGACAGTGAGAGAGGGAACACAAACAGGGGAGTGGGAGAGGGAGAAGCAGGCTTCCCGCTGAGCAGGGAGCCAGACGTGGGGCTCGATCCCAGGACCCTGGGATCATGACCTGAACTGAAGGCAGATGTTTAACCGACTGAGCCACCCAGGCGCCCCCTATTTTTAATTTCTTGAGGAATCTCCACACTGTTTTCCAAAGTGGCTGCACCAACTTGCATTCCCACCAACAGTGTAAGAGGGTTCCCCTTTCTCCACATCCCTCCAACACATGTTGTTTCCTATCTTGCTAATCTTGGCCATTCTAAGTGGTGCAAGATGGTATCTCAGTGTGGTTTTAATTTGAATCTCCCTGATGGCTAGTGATGATGAACATTTTTTCATGTGCCATTTGTATGTCTTCATTGGAGAAGTGTCTGTTCATATCTTCTGCCCATTTTTTGATATGATTGTCTATTTTGTGTGTGTTGAGTTTCAGGAGTTCTTTATAGATCCTGGATATCAACCTTTTGTCTGTACTGTCATTTGCAAATATCTTCTCCCATTCCGTGGGTTGCCTCTTTGTTTTGTTGACTGTTTCCTTTGCTGTGCAGAAGCTTTTGATTTTGATGAAGTCCCAAAAGTTCATTTTCGCATTTGTTTCCTTTGCCTTTGGAGACATATCTTGAAAGAAGTTGCTGTGGCTGATATCGAAAACTGGACAGCTAAATGTAGAAGAATGAAACTCGACCATTCTCTTACACCGTACACAAAGATAAGCTCAAAATGGATAAAAGACCTCAACGTGAGACAGGAATCCATCAGAATCCTAGAGGAGAATATAGGCAGTAACCTCTTTGATATCATCCACCCATCTTTCTTATTCCAGCCAGAGAAATCTCTCTGCTTTTAAGGATTCAACTGACTATATTGGGCCTGTGTGGGCAGTCCTAGATAATCTTCTTCTCTTAAATTCTGTAACTTTAATTATATCTGCAAAATACCTTCAGCAGTTATACCTACACTACTGTTTGAATAATAAGAATACAGAATCTGGGGGATATATCTTTAGAATTTTGCCTACCACAAATGACCATTTCTCCCAGCCCTACCTGTTAAAAATATTAACCTGCTCCATTGAATTACCCAGGCCCCTTTGTCAAATATCAATTAACAATATACATATGGGACAATTTTGAACCCATATAGAAATGAGGATTCCATTAATCTAATTTTTTATTTTTATTCCAATCCTACATTATTTTGATTACTAGGTTTTATAATGACTCTTGATTTCACACAGTATAAGTCTTAAACTTTGTGTGTTTTTTTTTAAAGATGTTTTAGTTACTCTAGGTTTTGACATTCCCATAAATTTTAGAATCAGCTTGTCAATTTCTAAATAAAGCCACTAGGATTTTCAATGGGATTACAGAGAGTCTATAGTCTATAGATCAAAGTAAGAAGAATTGACGTCTTAAAGAGATTGAGTTTTGACCATAAGCACTATATATATAAAATATATATAGTATATATAATATTATATATAATTATATAATATATATAATGTAATTATATATAGTAATTATATAATATATAATATATAATAAGTATATTATATATACATTGTATATACACATATAATTATATATAATATTATATATTATATATATTAAATATATATATTTAAAAGAATATATTTATAAATTTAAAAAGAATATATATATATAATTTTTTTTAATTTCCCATAGTGATGGTTTATAGTTTCAATATGCAGACTTGGGCATCTTTGATTATTTTGAAGCTTTATATATATTTGATGATATTTGATATTGTAAATGCTATTGTTTCTTCAATATCAATGTCTGATTGTTTGTTGTCAGCAAGAGGATATAGCATTGACTTTGCATGCTAACCTTGTGTTCAGTCTTGCTTAACTCTCTTAGTAGTCCTAGTAGCATTTTATAAATTCTTTAGGACTTTCTATGTGTATGATCATGTCATCTATGATTAAAGACAAGTTGGCTTCTTCCTACTTTCTCAATATGAATGGCTTTTAATTATTTTTCTTGTTTATTGCACTGGCTAGAACCTTCAGTACAATGTTGAATAGTGAGATCAGACATCCTTTCTTCATTATTCATCTTAAGGAGAAAGCATAGAGTCTTTCATTAATAAGAATTATGTTGGCTGCAGGCTCAGATTGAGAAACTTCTATTCTATCCCTCATTTATTATTTCTATTTCTAACTGGAACTTTTCTTTTTAATTAAGAATAGATGTTGGGTTTTTCATATGATTTTTTGTGTATTGTATAGAGATTATCATATGGAGGTTTTTTTCTGCTTGTTAATATGGCAAATTACATCATTATTTTGAGAAATAAGAAAGAATAAACTATTGATACATGTAACCACCAAAATGAATCTCAAAGTGAAAGAAGCCAATCTCTAAAGATTACATACTGTATAATTCCATATACATGACATTCTAAATGTTTTTAATAGCTTCTGACATCACCAACAGTACAAAATTTGGTGAAAGGATTTGCCCCTGATTCTGAGTGTTGGGGTAGAGAGGTTGAATTTTTTTGCTCGTGAATTTTTCCCTTTTTCAATGTTTATTTGTTTTTATATTTTTGCTTTATATTTTTCCCATCTCTGTATATAGGGATTGGTTCTATAACATTTTCAAAATAGTCCCACTGCAGAATCTCCAAGGAGAGTGTGAAAGCATCATTATTCTAATGCCTTGGATTCTGGCCCCAGTTCTGCCTTGGTAATAGTGGGTGCCTATTCCACATGTTACTAGCAGCTGTGAGGGAGACATCAGTTGAAGAAAACTTGGCATTAGGACATGGAAGGCTGGGCATTACCTCTCTGTGCCACCTAGAAAGCTTTACTCATAGGTAAGGAATGTGGCAGTCTGCCCTTTGAGGAAATGTACCACCCAAACATTTTCACACAGATCATTCAATATATTGCATGGGATTTTCTGAGTATGTCTAAGAAAAACATCTACATTTTCCTGGAAGGCATTAAAATTCTCACATTTGAAATGTAATCATTCGAGAATCTTGAGGGAGTCCGATGATGTGTTATAAAACAGGTTACAACATCCAGTGCACATATCATAGTAAAAAGCCTAACCTGGATTCTGGGAAAGATTTTATGTGAAAACTTTGATAGTGCTGAACATCACAAAGAGAGCCACACTGGATTTGAAACAGACTTCATCAGTGATGTCGCCAGCAGCAAAATAGCTTCTTCAATGATAGATTTTAGTGAACATTAATTGCAGCCTGCCAGTAAGTATTGCTGATAATTTTAAAAAATTAAAAGCTTGGTGGAGTGCCTGAGTGGCTCAATCAGTTAAGCATCTGACTCTTGGTTTCAGCTCAGGTCATGATCTCAGGGTCATGGGATCAAGTCCTGCATGGGGCTCTGTGCCCATTTCAGAGTCCACTGGAGATTCCCCTTCCTGCTTTCTGCCCCTTCCCCCACCCTCCTTCTTGCATACTTGCACACACATACACATACACACTCCCTTTCTCATAAATAAATAAACAAAATATTTTTAAAAAAATTAAAAGCTTGGTTTAATTCTTAAACCTGAAAAAGACTCATATTGAGATTTTCAGCAAATTGCCTCCATGTTCCCTTCTCTCCTCTTTATTTGGATACATGGATGAGAAGTGCTGCTACTCAACTGAGGTGCTTTGAGAGTTGGAAACACAGAGCCCCAGGGGCTTGGAGTGAAGCCTGGAGTGATTGTGGAAGAATCTATCTTCTATCCCTGGATTCAATGACAGGTGTCTCCCTCTCATGTGGAAATATTGAAAGATAAGAGATGGGCTGGTACATCACTGTGATTGGAAGACAAAGAGTTGGAATTGCTGAGGGAGCAAGCTGCATTTCCACCAAATAGTGAGGCAAAAGGACTAACTTTTTCCTTTGGCTGAGGGGTAAGCATTGAGATAACAGGGCTCAAGTTAAAGGAAGGCTGCTTGCTGTGGTGAGGTGGCCCCAGTGGGAAGGGTGTGTGGGTGGACTGCCATCCCAAGAGAAGGTCAGCATTGGGATAACTCCCCACTCAGAAGATACCAACCCCAAGTATGAACCACACCAGCCATTTGTGCCTAATCACCACCCCTTCTCCTTTCCCTCTACCCAAACTCAGGAGGTGCCATCAGCAGCAGGAAGAGAAAGCCCCACCCCTCCTGCCACAGGTTTCTGAACCAACTGTGGGGAAGGACAGAAGCATTGAAATAGATAATAAATTACATTTTGATTTAAATTTCATGGAAAATTAGACTATGGTGGGGCAAGCAAAGAGATTTTCTAAGAGTTCCTCTAGACTTGGAGAAGGGAAATTGGATAGAGAAGGTTTAATGTACAATGGTGTAGATAAAAAATTAAGTTACTCCTGCTGGAAACCTCATGCTGTGCTTCTGTACTCTTGGGCCTGAGCAGGATTTATGAAGGATGTACTGAGATGATAATTCCCTCAGCTCTCAGGACAACTGTGTAGGATCTGGAGAAGGCAAAGCCTCAGGGGCTAACATATCTGGATGTCTTTGGCCATAATACAATTCTTTATATGATGCCATCACCTGAACAGTATTGGGAGCCTTGCCTATTGCTCTTTCAGCAAACTGGTTACAACTGGCAGCAAGTAATTGATTGGCATTACCTAACACAAAGACATTTCCTATCCATCACCTCAGCAATTATAGGAGTAAATAAATCACCTTTCTTGTTTAACCAAATGTTTGACCAAGCCATAAGGAATGAGCCTCATATCCCTAGGTTGAAATGATGTCTTTTTCCATCTGCTATATGTGAAAAATATAGTATGTGCATAATATGTTTGATTCTGTGAACTGATGTCATAATTCTGGAAGATTCTTAAGGCCTCCAGAGGAATGAGTCAAGAAAGGGAATTTGAGGAAGTGGGTCATGTTAAAAAAAAAAAAAAAAAAAAGAACTGAAGCAGAAGAGATTTGATCAGTCATTGAGCAAAGGAACTGTCAATCATTTCTCTTTAGCAAATCTGGTCCCAGCATATTAGCTCACAACAAATTAGATACAGGAAAGGAGAACCCAATGGGTGGTCCTAAAGGGAACTCATAGTTTGAAAAGAGGTGACGTAAGGCAGGCTGACCCTGGACAAAGATGTGGCTATCATAGAGGCCAGACCCAACTGCCATGTTAGGATGATGGATAAAGATCAGAAACTTTAGAGAAGGGTAGAACCAGCATTTATTTCTGGCTGGTATACATGCCTCAGACAAATAAAAACTGCACAGAGAGAGAACATGAAGAGAGGGGAAAAAAAATCAAAATCTAAAGTAGAATCTGGAACCATGGAAGGCTCCAGGAGAGAGGTAGAGGGAGAAGCTGGCTCAAAGCCCAGAGATAGACACAAAGTGTTCCACTCACTTAAGGGACAAGAACAGTGTGGGTCTGAGAGACAGGGTCCAGAGGAGATGGATGCCAGCCCTCAGCTGGAAAAGGGCCACAGAGAAGTTTCTGGGAGAAATTGAATTCTTACCCATCTTGGCAGCTGGACCAACCCAAACCTGTTATGTGTTAGAAGTTGTTGACTGTGATTTATCCAGGTTATATCAAGGACAACAATGTAAAGATGGAGTATTTTTTAAATCCTGGTAACCAGTAACTGGTGAGTATACTCTGAGAAAATTGAACTACTTTTGGTCAATTATTTCTCTCTGTGTGTGTATGTGTTTTCCTTTTGCAATGTTAATGGAGGTCTTGGCTAAACTTACATTTAGGAAAGATCAAGAGAAGAATTTCTCTACACATTGATATGGATGAGAGAAGAAATCTGGTGCTCACAGTACTTAAGTAAGGAAAAGCAATATTCTCAATATACCTGCCTGGCCCCTTTCTTGCACACAAAATTGAAATTGCAACTTATTAAAAGTTTGTAAAATTGTTCCTAACAATTTGAAATCTGGAGAAGAGCCAAAGTTCTTAAAGATAAAAATGAATAAGACAGGGGGCACCCGGGTGGCTCAGTTGGTTGTGTCTGCTTTCAACTCAGGTCATGATCCTGGAGTCCCAGGATGGAGCCCCAGATCCAGCTCTCTGCTCAGTGGGGAGTCTGCTTCTCCCTCTGCCCCTCACCTCACTTACGCTCTCTCTCTCTCTCACTCTCTCTCTCAAATAAATAAATAAAATCTTAAAAAAAGAAAAAAAAAGAATGAATCAGACTGTTGGCAAAAATTTAATATCCTCGTTTTTTCCCTATAGTTTCCAGTTCAATAGTCATTGAAATGATAGTTAGCATCTACTCTGTGACATACACTTTCCTAAAACCCCTTAAATCAATTACCTCATTAAATTTTCACTTACCCTTCCTCATCCTTGAGGTAGGTACTATTTTGACCTTGTTTTGCAGATGAGGAAACTGAAGCCTAAAGAAGGTAATTTGCTCACAGTAAGAGTCCAGAGGCATCATTCTTCACTGTCTGTGTAGAAGACACAGATGTGATCTTCAAGTGCTACTGAAGCAGATCAATTCAGTGTCTGTGTGGACAGCAGGGTGATAGTCCACTTGTTTAAGGGAAGTCACTTGTGGTACATATTAAACAACCAATAATTTACATAATTTTATACTTTTCAGTCTATGGAGTTTTTTTGGTTTGTTTTTAGAGAGAGAGTCCATGCAAGCGCGAGGTTGGGGGGTGGGCAGAGGGAGAGTGAAAGAGAGAATCTTAACCAGGCTTCTCACTCAGTTTGGAGCCCAATGTGGGGCTCAATCTCATGACCCAGAGATCATGACCTGAACTGACCAAATTAAGAGTCTGATGCTCAACAACTGAGCCACCCATTAGCCAATGGTTTTGTCATGATATGGATAGTTCCTTTCTGAAGAGGAGGAGAGAGGAGTATGGGAAGGCAATGTGCTCACAGGGAAAGAGAGTGGGTAGTTTCAGAATTAGTGTGGCCAACAGACAACTCCCTCCATAGGAAACTGTAGTGGCTTATATTTTTTAATTCAAAAAATTGCAAGGCTGAGTTAAAGGAACTTCGATAATTTCGCTATGGACCAATAAAGCTAACAAATTGTGACAGATTGCCAAAAATAAGGAATCTTTTTCATGTTCTTCCTAAAATAATGTATTTTGGATTTCCCACTTCAAGGAGGACTACACAGCATCATATAATGAACGGAGCACTGACCTAGAAGACAGGAGAACAGATTCAGACCTCTCTTGAAGGAATAATTTTGAACTCCCTGCCTCAGTTTCTCTTCTGTAAAATAAGGCTGTTGGGTGATCTCTAAAGTCCTTTTGGTGGTAAAATCCTAGGGCTCTCTAACAAATTTGTTGCAATGAACAAATAAAATAAGTACTTTAAAGTAGTAAAAGTTGTATAAAATGACTTTTTTCAAGTTCCTCTTTTTGTTGCCTGTGGGTGCTGCCTCCACATCTCGCTAGCTGTTGCTACCACCTACAGAAGCTCCACGCAGACACCCACCTTCCCAACTAAACAGGAAATGGAACAGCTTCCTTTGAGTGGAGTCTAACTAGGAGAGGTTCCCTCCCAGCCTGAACAAACAGCTTGGAAGAACATTGGGAGAGTGGCACTTTTAGGAACATTTTGGAGGAATATTTATTGGAAAGCAGATCTCCCCCTGCACACGAAGTCTTAACTTGTGCATAAAGGTGTACAGGAATTCCTATATTCTGGCAAGTGGGCAACGCAGCCTAGATTTTTCTGTTTCTTGTGTTTGTTTCATGGACAGGCCAGTTACCAGATCTGAAAGCTTCAAGATTCTGCCCCATTCCAATCCTGCCTGTCATTTCTATAACCTATTACTCTTTAATGAAGCTGAGTCCAACTTGACCCTGGTTATACACTAAGTCCTGAAGTTTACAATACGTTGCTTAGCTTCCTAGGCAAAACGAGGTTCTTTATTTTTCTCACACGTCAGTTGCTTTGGGGGGCTCCCAGGATTGAATGTTTTGTATCTGCCTTTTCTCTGCAGCTTCTCTATTCCCTGCTGTTATCTTTGGCTCTGTTGCTATGGGCGGGAATATTTTTTTGTCCTTGCTTAATAACTGCCTGGCTGCCAGAGGAGCTCATTTCTCATTGTATTGGTGGAGGATTAGCTGAGATGTTTGGGAGATATTTCCTGTATTAAGCAGTAGGGGAGAGCTTGCTGGGCCTGTGCCTTCTTTTGACATAGCGTCATACTTTTTTTTTTTTTTTTAAACTTTCTCCCTTGGAATGTGCTGAGGCAGTCTTTTGCATCCAGAGCAACAACTCCTCCCTGACACTTTGCAAATCTGCATCCTTTTTCCAGGTGCCCTTGTATAAATACTTCTTGGGGAGGCTGCAGTGAATCGCAGGCAATCATCTCAGTTGAGTTTTTGATATTTGGGGCTCAAGCATGCACCGCATCAACAACGTACTTTCCAGTCTTAATCCCCTTTAAACCTATTTCATACTTCAGATTCTTTGACAATTAACTCAGTGGCCATCTATTGGAGCTACCACCTCATTGACAATTAATTTGAAGCAGGTATTTGGTTTTGCCTAGAAGAAATAGCATATCCAGTTAATGGTTCTGTGTGGACCTCTAAATCTAACTGCTCATAGATCTTTGGTATTCATGTGCCTGCTTATGACAATTCTCCAAAGACTGAGAAATACTACCCGGAAAAGTTTCCAAAGGAGAACAAAAACCTACAAACTTTTAGTTCTAGATTAGATCAAAATAAAGAATAATTGTTCAAAATCTGACCAGAAGACCTTATTAAAAGTTTGTTGGTGTTGCAGTGGAAATGGTATGGGCTGGCCTCTGAGTGGGAGGCTCTCGGTTTGAAGTCTGAGGTCACTCCTTCAAAGCTCTGGGAACTGGGTGAGTCATCGCATCGCTGTTTTCCACAATTTTCTCATCTGTAATATGGGGATAATTGTGACTCACAAAGTTGTTGTTGAGAATAGTGTGAGAACACCTTATAAACTATACACATAAGATTCTTTTTTCTTTTTTGGATTCTTTTTTTTAAATATTTTTTATTATGTTATATTAGTCACCATACAGAATATCATTAGTTTCTGAGGTAGTGTTCAATGATTCATTGTTTGCATATAACACCCAGTGCTCCATGCAATATGTGCCCTCCTTAATATTCATTATCAGGCTCATCCTTCCCCACCCCCCGCCCCTCTAGTCTTTCATGGTTCATTTCTCGCTTTGATTTCCCCCCTTCATTTTTCCCTTCCTTCTCCTAATGTCTTCCATGCTACTCCTTATGTTCCACAAATAAGGAAACCATATGATAATTGTCTTTCTCTATTTGACTTATTTCACTTAGGATAATCTCCTTCAGTTCCATCCGTGTTGATGCAAATGTTGGATATTCATCCTTTCTGATGGCTGAGTAATATTCCATTGTATAGATGGACCACATCTACTTTATCCATTTGTCTTTTGAAGGGCATCTTGGCTCCCTCCACAGTTTGGCTGTTGTGGACATTGCCACTATGAACATTGGGGGACATATGCCCCTTCTTTTCACTACATCTGTATGTTTGGGATAAATACCCAGTAGTGCAATTGCTGGGTCATAGGGTAGATAGCTCTATTTTTAAATTTTTGAGGAATCCCCACACTGTTTTCCAAAGCAGCTGTACCAACTTGCATTCCCACCAACAGTGTAAGAGGGTTCACCTTTCTCCACAACCTCCCCAACATTTGTTGTTTCTTGCCTTGTGAATTTTTGCCATTCTAACTTGTGTAAGGTGGTATCTCAAAGTGGTTTCACTTTGAATTTCCCTGATGGCTAATGATGTTGAACATTTTTTCATGTGTCTGTTAGCCATTTGTATGTCTTCTTTAGAGAAGTGTCTGTTCATGTCCTCCACCCATTTTTTGACTTGATTATTTGTTTTTTGGATGTTGGGTTTGAGAAGCTCTCTATAGATCATAAGATTGTTAGAAATATATGACAATGAATGTGAAAACATTTCCAAACTGCAAAGAACTACATGAGTGTCAATAACTCTAGAGACTACCATGGAACCCAATAAATCTAAA
Source organism: Enhydra lutris kenyoni (assembly GCF_002288905.1). Lineage (NCBI taxonomy): Eukaryota > Metazoa > Chordata > Mammalia > Carnivora > Mustelidae > Enhydra > Enhydra lutris. Next base: position 4,578,556 of record NW_019154118.1, read on the forward strand.
GACCCAATAAAGATTAAACATTTCCAGGTGTTGGGAGAACATTTTCTCCTTGTAGTGGATATTTATCATTCTTTTTAAATGTAATCTGGATCCCCTTCCTGAATTGGAAGAATCCCCCACAATAGGAGGCACAGCCCACCAGAGAAGAGCAACCACTAGGGCAGGGACCTAGCGCCTGGTGACCTAGGCTCAGCCAAATCACATGTTCCTGCCCCACACCTTACCCTTAAATTCAGTATCTGAAGACAATTCATTCTGGTTTCTGGACACTACAAGAGTAGGGAATCCAGAGGTGGCAACTGTTTATCGCCCTGGTGACTTATGAGCCCTGGGTAGTAGTCATGATTTCAATTTTGTGGTGAACTTTGTTATTCTTAGTTGCCTTACCTCCCAGCCAGATTTTGTAAACAATTCAGAGATTCTCTAAGCTGCCCAGTATCCCTTTATATAAAACTTTATAATGGAAAATTTCAAGCATACAGAAAGTTGAAGGGAATACTGTAATAAACTCCTATGTGTCTATCACCTAGCTTGGCAATTATCAAGATTCTGATTCTGACCGTCATTTCACTTGTTCCTGCTCCTCTCCTCACCTCTTGTTTTGTTTTTGGCTTTGGTTGAAGTATATTAAAGTAGATCCAAGATCTGTCATTTCATCCATAAATATCTCAGTATGCAATTTTAACTGAGAAGAACTATTTTTTAAACGTAGCCATAATGTCACTTTTCCACCCAACAGGATTAATAGTAGTGCTCAGGACATCCTAATATTCATTTCTGCACAGATAAGCAAGAAATGCTTTGTCTTTACTATAAGACAAATACACTCTCTCCCTCACTTCTACTATCTTGGACCATGAAAGAGAAACTTCACCCTCTGAAGGTACTGAGAATAACTTGCTCTCCCTTCCCTACTCTCTCACTCTGCAGGAGTGGCTTACCTGACAGTCTAGTTGGGAATAAGGGGGTACAATCAGGGACTCAGTCCTCCAAACATCTGTCTGGAGAACTATCTGCCCAGGGAGCAGCTGTGCTCTGCCCAGCTCTGGCATTCATGGGCTGAGCACACATAGTCAGGGCCCAGGCACAGCGTGCAGTATACAGCTGGAAGTACGTCTCTTCCTTGAGGTGAGTGAGGCAGTGACTCTGGGTAAATAGACCTCCTTCCCAACATGTAGTGTTGGACCCAAGCTCTAAGAACCTGGTTTGATCCACTCATTGATGCTGCACTCTCTAATTTTATCAGCAATAAAGCTGATAGTTTCATCTCCTCCATTTGATTTTAGCATCAGTCTCTGATGTTTCAAATTTAGTGGAGAAGAAATAAAAGATGATATTATTTATAAGCTATCAACACTAACATGCTCAAATTAATTCAACAGTCATTGCTATAAACCAACTCAGCGCTAAAGATCAGGGACAAAGATGAAGAGAACATTCCTGCCCCACAGAACCCATTGGCTACAGAGGTGATGATAGGAAATCCATGGGATTCTGAGGCACAGATTCTGAGAAGGGCTTGCAGACATGTGGGCATCTGAATGAATAAGATTTCAGCAGAGAGAACAGGGGAACACAGACATCCAGACAGAAGACCTCTGTGCAAAGGCCAAGAGAAAGGAAAAGCACAAAGCGCAGGTGACAGGAAGGGGTATAGTGGTGGGAGAGCACCTGTAGCTGATGGGAGAGAGAGACTAGGGTCAGGTTCTTAAGAGATGTAAGAGCACAAATAAGAAACTTGGCAACCATTTTATTTACTTAATTTTTAAAAAAGATTTTATTTATTTATTTGACAGACAGAGATCACAAGCAGGCAGAGAGGCAGGCAGAAGAGAGGAGGAAGCAGGTTCCCTGCTGAGCAGAGAGCCTGATGCAGGGCTTGATCCCAGGATGCTGGGATCATGACCTGAGCAGAAGGCAGAGGCTTTAACCCACTGAGCCACCCAAGCACCCCTTGGCCACCATTTTAAAAACAAAGGGGTAACATTGAACTTTTATAAACAGAAGCAATTTTTAAAACATCTTTTTAGCAGAATTGTGGAGAACGAATGTACATAAATGAGACACAGCTCTGGAAAACACTTAGAAGCCTAATAACAAAATCCAAAAGAAACACAGGAAGTTATGAGCAAAGGGGACAGCAGGCAGATTCAAGAGATGTTAAGGAAGACTGATTTCTATCTTTTTGTTACAAGAAAGAATTTTTATGTGAATATACATGGAATACAGCAAAATTTAAATAAATAGTAGTTGACAACAAAGAAGATAAGGGTAAGGTAAGAACGTAAAATGAAGGCAAGCGTGAGATTAGCATAGAAAGTGTGTGTGTGTGTGTGTGTGTGTGTGTGTGTGTGTGTGTGTATAAAGAGAAGGGAATGATGAGGGATGGATCACAAATTTGGCTCCAGCTATATAGCAGTCAACATCAGCAGAGAAGAACCCTTCACACACATTGCAGTGTTTGGAAGATAAAAGTAAACCAGTTATTCAGAAGAACAACTATTCCTGAATGTAAAACCAAAGTACATTTCTCCTGAGAGTTCTCACAAAGAGGATATGTATAATGTTCATTAATGATATCCTCATCAGGATATTCTTATTGTAGAAAGAGTATTCCCAATAATATTAAAGATTTTTTTTAATATCCAACTAAAACCAATAAACTGAAAATATGTGTTTTTAATGCCTGGCTTCTTTCACTTAACATAATGGTTTCAAGGTCATTTGTGCTGTAGCATGTATCAAACCTTTATTCCCTTTTATTGCCAAATAGTATTCCATAGTAATTAAGAGTATTTGGCCTGCTGTGGTCCCAACATTTCACTGGGGTAATTCAGTCTTTCAGGTAAAAGTTCAATCTTCCAGGTTTCTTCTTCGTGGCTTTGCCTCTCCCGAGACAATGTCTAGGTGTATGAGGAGCCTGTGACTCCAGATGCCTGTGGATCAGTGTCCACAGCTCTTACTGCAGGCCTTGCGCTCTCTGGGTGCTCAGTAGCATTACCTACCTCCCTGAGCACTAGGGTACCTGCTGCCTTTCACTGTTGCTCTCTATTCTACATGCATCTTTTCTGCTCACTTAACTCAGACCCCTGTCTCTATCTGACCAGCCCAGCTTATGGCCTCTGCGCACTCAAGAGTCTCAGCCACACTTTCCATCTTCACAGTCTGCTGACCCTATACTTGCTCAGCATCCAGGCATGTATGGGTCACTCCATGTAATCTAAAAGTGTGGGAAGCTCAGAAGCCATACCCGAGGCATGCCACTATGTTGCAGGGGCATTTTTATTCTGCTACAGCTTCCCCATGCTACCTTCGGACTAGGCTGCTCTCTCCTAGAGCTCAGGAGTGAGGCATGGGTGCAGGTTTTGTGTTTTACATGTTTTCCTACACTTCTCTTCAACACCACGCTCTGGGGCTTCAGCTTGCTAAGGAGAAGTCAGGACACACATCTCTAACCTATGTCTCAGACCCTCTTTTCCCTCTCACTCCTCACTGAACTGCAAGGTCTGGGCTTTCTCTCCTCTCCTGGAAGGAAGGGACTTCCTGGAGGATATGGATCCTGAAACCTCGCCAGCCTTGGCTTACAGTAAATTCAATATTTAGCCTTTAAGGGTTGGCTCTTAATAAGCTACTGATATTTTAAGGAATTTTGGGGAAAAAAATTTTCTCTCAGTAAAGTCCTGCTTGAAGACTAATCTAATTTGGAACTCAGAAGTCCTGTCTTATTTCGTATGATCTCTCTGATATGAGGAATTTGAGAAGCAGGGTGGGGGGTTGTGGGAGATAGGGAAGGAAAAAATGAAACAAGATGGGATCAGGAGGGAGACAAACCATAAGAGACTCTTAATTTCAGGAAACGAACAGGGCTGCTGGGAGGTGGTAGTGGAAGGGATAGGGTGGCTGGGTTATGGACATTGAGGCAGGTATGTGCTATGGTGAATGCTGTGAAATGTGTAAGTCTGATGATACACAGACCTGTACTCCTGGGGCAAATAATACATTATATGTTAATAAAAATTATTTAAAAAAAAAAGAAATCCTATCCTGATAGACAAATTCTGAGTATTGACCTACTTTTCTCCGTTTTCCTATTATAATAGAACTTCCTTCCCAACTACCACTTTAGAGACAGATAGTTGTAGCTGGCTAAATTGGAAGAAATCGTGCATTTGGAATTGTGAAGAAGAAAAGCAAAAATTATTATTTCTACAGCAAACTTCCATGGGATAGGAAAGGGGACCATATGTGAGAAATAGAATCTCCAAGACTCTTTGTTCAGATGAATTAGGTGAGTTGGTGAATACCCTAAACCAGAGAGGAAATATAAAAGGAGTGTTAGGGGGAAATACTGGGTTCATATCAGAGGATGTTGGAGGTGAGGTACTTACTGGACATCTGGGTGGACATGCTCAGGCATCACCTGGAATCATAAGCTCCAGAAAGGATGGGCTGGGAATAAAGATTTGAGGCCCAATGCCAGGCAGGTGGTAATTGATACGGGGAATAGAGACTGCCTAAGGAGATGTGTGCAGATTACAATTTAGGCAATGTCAAGGCTCTCATTGTTTGGAGTTTAAACAAAAGCCTCCCAAATTGTTTTGTTCTAATAAGAAGATGGTTTAGCAGTGGAAATAAATCCCATCTGATACTGTGTTAGCCTCATTTGTAACCCAAACATATTTTTTGTTGGATTTCAACACCTCCCCTTTACTTTGGACCTACCCAGGTCCCTAAATTCAAGGTCTCTACCACATGAGTTTACCACATTTTTGTAATTTTATCTCTCAATTCTTCCTGCTGTGTACTCTATGATCAAACAATAGGGCTCCTCAGCAATCCTTGGAGAATCCCATGACCATGCCCTTGCTTTTGATATTTCTCCGTTCTGGAAGATCTTCTACCCAAAATCTAGTCTCCTAGTCCTGTTCATTTAAAACTGGCTTACCTAGATGCCACTTCTTCTATGAATATTTTTCTGACCTTCCGCCAACATCTGTTAAGAACATAATATGAGCAAAGCATTATGCTAGGTACTGAGAGGGAGGCCGATATGGATGGAACACAATTTCTACCCTCTAAAAGATAAAAGCCAGCATTCTGCATAACCCACCAGCTCTACTATGAAGTCATCTGCATTTTTAAAAACTAGCCTACCCTTACCCTACACACTGTTAAAATTCAGATTCCAAGGCCATTCCCCAAATCCACTGAATGAGAATGTCCAATATGAAGCTCAGAAATGTGCATTTTTTAAATAAGTCCCTCAGTGACCTATATGCCATGTGTAGAATATTTGCGTTCCTTCCTCACAGGGTAGTTTTAAAGATAAAGTTAGGACATATATGTCTCAATGCTTTGAAAGTGGCAGGGCATCATTTCAAAGGACTGTGGTAAGTTTTATTTAACCAAAGTGCATTTTTCATTCTTATTAAAAAATCCTATACCCCTGTTCTTGACCCTAAGCTCATCTCTGCCCCACCCTAGATGTGGCACATGTGATTTTTAGGGGATTCACACTGTCCGGGGATGGAGATCCACATACAAGTGTCAGGTATTACTCATATCTTTACTGTAAACTCCACCCAGAATCTGAAAGCCTGGTTTTACTCCAGGTCCTTACATCACCACCAACTTTGATTAGGAGCCATAAAAAATAGGAAGCATCTGGAGGTAAAAATCAGAGCTGGCCCTGGACAAGATGGTGAAATAGGCAAGTTTTATCTGTAGTATCTCCTGTCTTTCCTTTTCTGCTTTCCCCTGTTCCTCCTTTCCATCTTGGCCTTTCTAGCCAAGGCACCTTCCTTATCTGGGCCAGAGCTGATGATCTAATTTTTACTAAGATGTTAGTGACTTAATAGTTAACCTTCTCAGGTTTTTTAAAAGGGGATGGACTCTGAGATGGTATTCAACCCAAAGAATGAATAACTGATGGTAGAATTGTAGTCAACGATGATAACCAAGTAAGGAATATTTTTAGTTGGAGGAATATTCTATAGTCCTTCCTGCTTTGATGCCACACAGGTGACATCCCACTACTGCAGGTTTTCCTAGGACCAACCCTGGTAGCTAGGAACATCAGTCACTCACTCTTTGGCACCGGGAGGACATCATCACCTGATGGGCAAACTTCCAGAACTCACTAAAATCCAGAGAAAAGAAAGACTATATTACAGTTACTGTGAGCACATCTCAGGCTGTGGCTAATCCAGGCTTGGGAAACTTTCTGGGCTGGCTTAGGTCCAAGGCCACAGAGCACTGCAGTTAATCCTCCAGGACTCGGATAGTGTCCAGAATCCTCTCCGGTATGGGCTGATCTCGTTTCTAGTCCCAGCCAGCCTCCACCCATATCCTGATGGGACACAGTAGGAGAAAGGCCATATGGAAAAGGGAGATAGTTTAGTAAAATAGAAAAAATTTTTAGCTGATACTCAGGGAAACCTGGGATCCAGACCCACCACTGTTGCTATTAAACTGTGTCTCCATAGGCAGATGACTTCTCTAGTGACAGGTTATATTTCCTCCTCAAAAAAAAAAGAATGCCATAGATTAAGTGTCTTAGAATTAAGAATCATGTCAGTTCCGAGAAGTAATTATCCTACACACCAAAATAAATAGCAGAATTATACAATTGTCCATCACAAATGGGTATAGATATTATGTGGTCAGAAAGCAAACATTTATGCAGCATTTTGTACCTTTACTACTCAAATGTTTAGTCCCTGGAATCAGCAGCATTAGCCCCCTTTAAGCTGGTGCAGAACCCCAGGCTCCACCCACTGAATCAATCTGCATACTAACAAGATGCCCAAGTGGTTCAATTGCATATGAGAGTTTGAGAAGGACAAACTTAATGTGTACAGCACCTGTCTGAGCAATATGGTACCTCAAAACTTTTATTGGTTCCTTATAACCCCAAACTAGCCCAAAGTCCTTAACAGGTTCAATGGCCACCACAAACTTGTCTCTGCCTCCATGTCCAGCTTCAGCTCCTAGGCTTCTCCTTTCACTCTCTTCAGTGCAGCCCTAAGGACTTCTTTAGCTATGCTGAGCAGGTGACATGGCAATCCTATGTGAAATTCCTTCTGTCTGGAATATTCTCCATAAAATCATTCCCTTTTGTTAACTCCTCTGTTATTCCTTCAACAAATATTTAGGGAATATTTCCTATGTCAGACATCTTCTGGAGACTGTCCTCATGGAGCTTACATTGCAAATGCTCCAAATTTTAGTTTTAAGTCATATCCCCTAGAGAAGTTTAAATCCGTGTGCTCTATTCTCATCACCATATGCACACCCACTTTTGTAACACATTATATTCTCCTCTAGTTGGGGGTTCAAGTCTTCTGTGCCCATTGGACTCTAGTTCCAGAAGGGCAGATCCTGCATGTCCTGTTTGTCCCTTCTAATTCCCAACTCACTAAATGGCAGAGAGAAGTGCTCCACAAATATTCACTAAATAGAAGAAGTGTTCCAAAGGCAAGAAGGAACCTGGCTGAGATATGAAGAAAGAATTAGTACTGTGACAAAAGGATTCTGATGGTTCTCATCACAGACATGAAAGAACAGCTATTATCTGTGACTTTTATTTCTTTGAGCTAAGCTTCCAAACAGATTATCTGTGCCCATAGTATGTACCATTTGGAGAAAGGAAATCTAAATTGGCATCCATAGTACAATTCCTATCTGCCCAGAGCTGACTTGGATCTAGGCCTACCTCTCCCTTCCAATGAGCAAAGTGTGGAAACTGTGGGACAGAATCTGGATGTGACTCCAACAGGGGTCTGGACTGTGCACTGCTGTCTTCAAGCTTGGTGAGAAGTACTACAGCATTCTTCCAGGTGATGAGAGGGTGAGGATGACCTCAGATGTGTGAGGGACAGGCTATTCCCTGCAGCAGGGAAACAGGCAAAGACGGAAGCAGATACGAAAATATAGAAGTTCAGGGATTTTTAAAATCAAATTTTATTTAGAGATAGTGGAATATAAAAGATTATTCAATATTAATGAATTGGGACAGTCAACAAAAAGAGAATGTTCCTTTTCTCTCTCCTTTTATGGGTGGCTGCCATGCAATGAGCCATGGGAACCTAAGGAAATTCGGCCTGATCATCAGGTAAACCTTCAGAGCCTCTTGATTTTATTGCTTAGTATTAAAAGGTAATTGTCAAATAATAAGATTAGTGCTTTTTTTCAACATCTTCTACCCTAATCTCATCTTTTTTCATGAGTTTTCAAGGTAGGTAAGGCAGATGGTGTTGATCCCAGGTTGGTCAAAGAACAGTCTAAGCTCTGAGAGCCTAACTGACCTTCTCCAGGTCACACAAGCACTTCTGACTGCCAGCTTACTGTGGTTTCCATTAGCTATTCATGCCATGGCTTGAAATTTGCAATGAGGTCAGGCAGATAGCTCTGTAAGCTTGAGCTCTGAGCAAAATTGGTTATGACGGCAGCTGACGTCCACAGCCTGATATGCCCAGCAGTGAAGGCTAACAAAAGGTCACACTGAGTCAGGGCAGACGCAGTGCCTCTACTGTGTTCCGGAAACCTTCCAATAAATTCCTTTTTCAATAATAACTTCCCTTATGTAAAGAAAGCAAACGTTGGTTTTTGCATATTAGCATTGTTTTGTATTATTTTAGCTGTTCTTAAGAGTGTTCATGAGCCAGAAGCAGTTTCAGGCAATACTGCCCATATCACCTGCTGGAATCCAGGCTTCTGTTCTTCAAGAGCCCTCAAACACAGTACATGTGTTGCACATGCGTGCACACACACACACACATACATAAGCTCTCACACATACCTATCCTCGCTAACCCAAAGTGGCACATTCATACACACTCACTCACATACACTTACAAACAAAACTCAAATACACACATACCTTCCCACACACATTCTCACACACACCAACTCACATCACACATTCAGTCACAATCAGACACCCCATATACACATATACATGTACATGCATAATCATGTACACACACTCATACAAATATGCACTCTTACATACACACACCACACACATGTAAACATTCACACTTGGCTCTTTCCAAGTCTTCTTGATGCTAATATAAGCATGGTGTACTCCACACAAAAGGCACTTGTTGCATGAGAATGAAAACCAGATAATGTCCACTGATTATTTAGGTATTTCCAAATATCCTCACATTCCGCTTTGTGGACATCGGAATGTTTGGCTAGGGCAAACTTTTTTCTGCAGCTCCCTCTCTCTGGGGTTGTGCAATTAGTTATTCCTAATCATCCCTTCCCACCAAGGCAGAGCAGTGGAAAAGTGAGGGCAATTAACTATCTCCATTACAGAAAATACAGGTTAGAAAGCCAATTCAAAGAACCTGGGTACAGAGGGACTTTGCAAAGGGACAACTCAGAAGGAGCCCTCTCTCCAGAAAGAGGAAAAGCCACTGTGCTCCCTCCCCGCACCCTCTTATCTGTCCTCTTTCTCATACCATTTCAACAAAGGTCCGGAAACCCTTCACACTTTCCAACTAGTCCAAAACAGTATATTGCAGGTCATGTCACATTCCCTCAGGGATTTTAAATCCCTGTGGAATCCAGAGAGGCTGGAATACAATGATGGCTCTCTCTCTGTGGGAATAAGGTTCTCTTTTGTAAAAGGTGAGAGAATGCACCACTCTCTTGGCTTTTATACAAAGCCAATATTTACTCTTATCTATTCGTGTTTGTCCAGTGTTTGTTAATTAGTTGTCTCTACTTCCTTTGGGCATCTATCTGCCTCAGTGTTTCTCCCTCAGATTGTAAACACATAGAAGAGGTGGACTTTCTCTGTGTAAAGGTGAGTATAAGATTCCAGAAACTCAGCCTTCAGTTAGTGTTTTTTGATGATGGTGGTAATGATAGAAGATTGTTACAGTGGGCTTTTATGGATTATATATGTACAAAGGTGATTTAATTTCAGAACAAAATGTCATTGATTTGTTTTTGTGCACTTGGTCTCTCAATACAGGTTCAAACACAAGTAACAACGTGACACATCAGTGTGAACAGCACAAGAGGTTTTTTTTTTTATGATACTTTATACCAAATTTAGCACTAAGATGGCTCACTGGCTAAGTAGGAAGAAAAATTACACCCAGTTCTGTTAAAATAGCTCCATCTTCCAAGCATGTATGAGTACTAGAGCAGATGTAAAGTTTTCTGATACTTAATGAGGAGAGCTGTCCCTACCTAAGCATAAGGTTATGGGAGTGAATAACTGAAAGATGGTTCAATTTGATATTCATTCAGCACTTTGTAGACTGCTTAGCCCATATTAGGTCATCAATAAATGTGTGTGGTTGATGAATGAAACCAACTTTCTCTCTGTTGTTGCTTATGGGTTTAGTCCTTAAATGTGTCTGTATGTCTCGCTTATACATGGTAGCTATGTCTTCCCAGGGATAAGTTCCATAAATAAGTACCATACCCTCACATCTACTACAATCTATCTATAAAGCTGTCTTTGAGAGCATGTGATGGAAATCACCTCAGAAAAGAAAGGCCTTCTCTTTATTACCCCTAAACACCATTCTGATGACTGCAGTTTTTTATTATGGAGAGTTCCAGAGTTATTCTTATTCCCTCCACAGTAGTAACTGAGTTCTTTATACTCACTCTAGAATCTAGACTGTGTGAGCTCCTTAAGACAGAGACCACCTCTTATTTATCTTCTGGCTTTAGCGTTCACCAATTGAGGACATCCAATGAACAATTGATTATGAACATATTGTTGAGGAAGTCAAATAGGATTGGAAAGAATTGGACTTATGTTTAATAAATTTAGTGACATCTATTATAAAACCTCAGGAATTCTGAGGAATAGGCTGACTTTCCTGGAAACAGGCAGGACAGAAAGATTGCCACCAGCAGTGGACTCAGTAGATATATGGAAGATGGCTCTCCACTGCCCAATAGACATAATGTGAGGTAGTGGTTAAGAGTATGGACTTTAGGGCCAAATACCTGAGTTTGCATGTTGGTTTCACTCTCATTAGTTCTATAACTTAGAGAGGCTATGTAATCTCAATGTGTCTCAATTTTCTTATCTGTTAAGTGAGGTAATAATCATTGAGAAGAATAAGTGAGTTCAAGTGAGCTCTTTTTTTTATCTTATTAAGATTTTTATTTATTTATTTGACAGACAGCGATCACAAGTAGGCAGAGAGGCAGGCAGAGAAAGAGGAAGGGAAGCAGGCTCCCTGCTGAGCAGAAAGCCCGACTCAGGGTTCAATCCCAGGACCCTGGGATCATGACCTGAACTGAAGGCAGAGGCTTTGACCCACTGAGCCACCCAGGCGCCCTAGTTCAAGTGAGTTCTTATAGGTAAAGGGCTTAGACCATTACCTGACACACACTAAGTCTTAGATATTCACTAGTGTTCTTTTCATTAGGAGTGGGGCATCAACTACCATAGAAAGAATATTTTCAGTTAAACGTTCTGAACCAAATCCCATTTCTGGCTCTTTTCTTTCTTTCTTTCTTTTTTTTTTTTTTTTAAGATTATTATTTATTTGACAGAGAGAGAGACAGCCAGAGAGGGAACACAAGCAGGTGGAGTGGAAGAATGAGAAACAGGCTTCCCCGGAGAGCAGGGAGCCCAACATGGGGCCCGATCCCAGGACCTTGGGATCATGACCTGAACTGAAGGGAGATGCCTAATGACTGAGCCACCCAGGCACCCCACATTTCTGGCTCTTTTCAATTCTCTAGCAACTCTCCCTTCTTCCAACCTTGGCCTCCCCAGTACATGCTCCACAGAGTTTCCAGGGCTATCTTTCATTTTTTTTTAATTATGTTATGTTAGTCACCATACAGTACATCATTAGTTTTTGATGTAGTGTTCCATGATTCATTGTTTGTGTCAGGATTATCTTTCTAAATACAGATCTGACATAGTTTCTTCAAGGACTCTTCATGGTTCTTCACAAGAACATCTTTCAGCTCCTCACACATCACTCAGTGCCCTGCCTAGTTTGATCCCTGTCATAGCTCCCATCGATCCCATCTCTCCCTCATAACAGGCTCCGGGGACACTTGGCTTTTTGAGCTACCCCACACAGGGGGCTATCTCATGCCTCATGCCTACGCTGCTCTTACTATCTCTAGTGCTTCCTTTTCCACCCCAACTTCATCCTCATCCTGCTCATATGACCATCAAATTCCTGTTACTCCTCCAGAGCCCAGTTGAGGTGTCACCTCATTGGTGAAGCTGCCTTAAATGCTGTCAGGGGCTGAATTTAGTTCCCAAATTTCATATGTTGAAATCCTAACCCCTAGCACCTCAGTATATGACTCTATTTAGAGAAAGGGCCTCTAAAAAGTTAAGTTTTTACCTCAAGTTTTGATTAAGTTGAGATGGGGTCATTAAGGTGGGCCCTTATCCAATCTGACTGGTGTCCTTATAAGAAAAAAGAAATTTGGACACACAGAGAGACATCATGAATGTGTGCGCACACAGAGGAAAGACCACATGAGGACACAGAGAGAAGGGGCTTTTGGCAAGCCAAAGAGAGAGACCTCAGGAGAAACTAAACCTGCTGACATCTTAATCTTAGACTTCTAGCCCCCAGAACTCAAAGAAAATGAGTTTTCATTGTTTAAGGCACACAGTCTATGGCATTTAGTTATGGCAACCAGAGTAAACTAATAGAATAACCTTGGTTTGGTTTTTCAACATAACACATGTGCCACCTATTACACAGGCAGCCCCTGACAGGAGCTCAGAGACAGGGCTACAGAGACACTCTTTATTCTTCCCCCCAAATCCCATGTGGCTACTAAAAACATGTGTTAATAGACATTGTAGTCGAAAACGTCTATGTTTTCTACCAAAAGACCTGCTGGAGGCACATGAGCATATGTTTATCATTGGTGCCTGGGGATATATTCTCTTCCAAAACTGTATTATTTTTAAATGTATGTAAATGGTGTCTTCTACTCTATTGAATGATTTACTATAAAAATGTTTTAAATTTTAAATTGCTGAGTAAAATTACTTAACTGGCTAAAATTTTTACTTGAGTCAAACTGGCTCTCTAAGGACGTGTGACCTGGTATCAGCTCTTAGTGTCTCCCATTCGAGGACATGCATTTGAGAGTTGAAGGACAAGTAGTCCCAGTGGGCAGGAAGAATGGAGAGAGGGATATGCCAGGAACTGTTTTGGTTTTGGTTGCGGTTTTTCGATGTCTATTTTTTTGTTTGTTTTTGGTTTTTTGAACCAAGAACTGTTTATGGACAACTTCAAGTGGAAGGAATCTAAGAACACCTGGAAACTGGGACTGATACACTATACTTAGAAGTTAGGAAACCTGTTGTTGGTAGATACTATGCCTGGGGATGGTTACCAGAAAATGAAACAGGGTCTTTTAGAAAAGTGACAGGGACGTGTCATGATACCTAGAGATCTGGGACATATAAGCAATGTGACCAGGCAAAACTAGATGTTGGCCACTTAGAGAAAGTGAGTGACATCACTAATCTGTAAAATGTGCAAATTAATACTTATTGGATTCTCTTAGAGTTAATTCTCTTAGAGTTAATTGAAAATGCATGTAAAAGGGCTTAGCACTTAGCACTAAATACAAAATAAGTAGACATGATTAATATAAACATCATCATTATTACCCTATGAATATTCATCATCATTAACTCCACAAATACTCAGAAGGGAATTTCTTTACTAAAAGTTACTGTGTTGGGGCGCCTGGGAGGCTCAGTAGGTTAAAGCCTCTGCCTTCAGCTCAGGTCATGATCCCAGGGTCCTGGGATCGAGCCCCACATCAGGCTCTCTGCTCAACAGGGAGCCTGCTTTCCCCTCTCACTCTCTGCCTACCTCTCTGCCTACTTATGATCTCTGTCTGTCAAATAAATAAATAAAATCTTTAAAATAAATAAATAAATAAAATAAAAGTTACTGTGTTCACATATAAAGAACATAGTCTCTTTGGAAAAAAGAATTTAGTATACTGAGCCCTAAACAACATGAATGACAAATTTCCACCTTGAACAGAAATGATTTAGAGAAGAGTGAAAGGGAAGAAAAATGGTTTGAGATTACCATTTGTGAAATGGCTTAAAAATTTCCAACACTAAATTTCATAAATGGAAAAAAAAAACATGCAATAACTATGATTTTATGGGCACTTCGTATTTGTCAGGCACTTTGTAAACATTTTCTTGTTCAATCATAAAACCCTATGAGGTAGGCATTACTATCCAAGAACTGTTCAGATCCCATCAGAATCACTGCCCTTATCAACCTTAGTGTTCATTCAGACTCCACCTTAGCAACTGGAATTGGGCCCCAAACTCAACAGTGGGGCCCCAAACCGTCAACAACCCAATAATTTCCACCGCAATTTAGAGCAAAGAACCTCAGGTGGCCCACTTCCTCATCCTACCTTCTGTCACAGTACAGAGCAATTTAGCAGAGGATGGCTTAGATGACCAGGCTTTGGGTCAGACTCAGCTTGGGGTCCAGTGGCACTCTGCCATTTTGAAGCAGCACCGCTTGGACAGGCTACTTCATCTCTGGAAGCCTCGGTTTCCTCACAGCTAAATAAAGAAGATAATAACAGTAACTTCCACAAGAAGTTTGCTTTTTCCATAATGACATCAGACATCAGCTTTTTCTATAATAACATCAGACTATATGGTTGGCACATAACAAGCGTTAAAATTTTTTTAAGATTTTATTTATTTGACAGACAGATCACAAGTAGGCAGAGAGGCAGGCGGTGGGGGTGGGAGAAGCAGGCTCCCTGCTGAGCAGAGAGCCCGATGTGGGGCTCGATCCCGGGACCCCAGGATCATGACCTGAGCTGAAGGCAGAGGCTTTAACCCACTGAGCCACCCAGGTGCCCCACAAGCATTAAAATTTTTTAAGGGTAATTGTTATTATAACCTGTGAGTATCCAGAACAACTTCTTCAGCATCTAGCCCCACAATGAACTCTCAGATCCAATGAAACCACATAGCAAAACATCTTTGTGACTGCCTGACTGTCACCAAAAATGAGTCAGAGCTCATTTCTAGGTGGCTCCAGCTAACACCTATTTTAATTGCCTTTGGAGTAGATACCTCCCAGGTTAAAAGAGTTGCCTGAGATCTTACTCGGAGTCCAGGGCCAGATATTGTTATGAAAGCCAGGTGGTCAATTACACAATTATTTTAAAATCTTGCTCACACTCTCTTCTCCCATGGCAATGTTGAAGCTGGAAATAATCAGGCAAGAGAAAGGAAGATATTAACAAGAAGGTGTGAACCTCATGGTGACATTTCCTGTTTGTTTCTAAATTGGGGATTAAAAGCCATGCATCCATTACAGGCTTTCAGAAATTGAGAAATCCCCCTGGATATTCCTGACACTATTACACAGCTCAATCCCCCTTGCTCCATCACTTACCATGTTATTTCTGGGCAACTTTCTGTGTTTGTTTCCCCAGGTGCCATCCATGCAGTCAGTACACATGTGGGATCTTCAGAGAAAAGCAAGGCAAACAAAGGAAGAGAGGATGGGTCCAGGGAACAAAAGTGACCTGTGCAAAAAGAAAGCCAAACAGAGACATATGGAGTTCATCATGGAAGAAGCAAAACTTCCCAAGCCATGTAAATGTGTGCGAATGCTGAGGGCACATCTGAAGCAACTGTTTTTCTATGTGCCTTGCAAATTATTTTGTGGTTTCTGCAGACTTCCTTTTGGGTAATGGTGTTTAAGCACCACCTAAGCCCATCCTAGTTTAGCTCTTGGAAAGTGATGTGTAGGGACATTTCTTCACACTGGAAGAACATCATTTTATACCAGTTTCATCCAAGAAATGAATACAGGGACAATTCTCCTATGCAGATGAATGCCTGCACATTTCGATTCAGTCTCCACTGCATGGATCAGCTGAAAATTTCAGGGGAAAGAAACCATTATAATGATTGACAATATATAGACTAAAGAGTTGATGGAGTTAATGTTTCTCTTTTTAACATCATGTAAATGAAGATATAGTCCAAAGCTTTTCTTAAGTTACTTCAAGTCACATAATACTGTGCCATTCTGCCCTCAAGGAAGAGTCTGTCATGAAGGAGTCCTAAGTCAAGCACAGGTTCACCACATGAAGAGGGAGCGATCACACAGTAATTACAAGCGTGTGTTGGTGGGTGATGCAGGGGGTTGGCTGCTGGGCACCTTCCGTCTCCTTCTGTATGTATGAATCCATCAAAAGTAATAAAAGAGGGAACACTGGCCAGCAAATGCACCAATGCTCAACATTTTTCCTTTGAAGCCAGAACTCCTCTGACCTCAGGAGTCATTGATTTGCTGTCAAGCTGCAGAGGTGTCACACAAGGGTCAGCAGAGACAAGTCCAGGGGAATGTTTTCTTACTTGATAAATTTATAAAGACCGGGAAGCTGACACAATCCTGGATCTCCCCATGATCTTATGCTTTCCCCTTTCACCTGCT
The DNA here is from genome assembly GCF_002288905.1 of Enhydra lutris kenyoni. Taxonomy (NCBI): domain Eukaryota; kingdom Metazoa; phylum Chordata; class Mammalia; order Carnivora; family Mustelidae; genus Enhydra; species Enhydra lutris. The sequence goes on from NW_019154118.1 coordinate 4,595,031, forward strand.
TCCCCTTTGAAAGTAAATCTATAGCAGACATTAAATAGGTCAGTGGGTTGGGGGAGGGTAAGCCTGGGTTTCATCTCTTGGAACAGGCTTTAAGGACTTCCTTGCTAATACAAAGGCTAAATTAGGAACCATATTCCAGTGTAACTATAACAGGTTCTATCAGGGTTTTGAAGCTAGTTTAGAGGTTCCGGTTGGGATACAGGTGAATATAATCCAGCAAAATTTGGCCAGGAAACACACACACACACACACACACACACACAAGTTGAAAGTGATCACATGATGGATTGCCAAAAGAATAGCAGGTGAGACAAGAATACCAAGGTGTGTGCTAAGCAGGAACTGTGTCACAGGAAAATGTGTGAGGAGTTGACTAGGAAATTTGACTAGGAAATCTCTGTGAATCCCAAACTGAAGTGCCTGAAGAAACTCTGCAGAAGGTCTGGTGCTCTGACTAGGTGTTTCCAAACCTCAGATCATAAATTATTGTACATAGAAAATTCAAGACATGAAAAATAAGTCAGGAATGACCCAGACCAAGAGCTACACACTCACTCTGCTCCCAGACCTTATATAAAATTAAGCCCTATAGATTCCATTTAGTAAATCTAGAAGCAAGTGCCTAGCACATGCTCAAACCTGTTACTGTGGGGAACAATGGAAGAGAAGGTCTCTGACTCTCAGCTGTTTAAAATCATATCTCCATCAGATTTCCTAAGTGGCCATCTTGGAATAATGGATCCTAATGGAAAAGTGTTGAACAGGATTAACCTTCTAGTCTCAGAGCATCATTAAATTATTTTTGTAGCCCTAAGGTTTTAACCTTCAATATGAGAAAGTTATTTTTTAAAGGCAATAATTCTTCCTCTCCATCCTACTTTAAGATGTAACATCAAATTTCTAGTGTATGGGCTGCCAACCCAGCTCTGAACTGGCATGGACCACTCATCCATTTAACTGAACGGAGGCCATGATCCCCAAGGATTGTTAATTTCCCAGCTTGAAGGGGGGATGCTGCAAATTGGAGGAGTCATGTAAAGCAAAATTTCCCAAACATGCTTCACAGATAATTTGCAAAATTAGCATTCCATTATCAAATTTGGGAAACATGGAGTTAAATGAAGTTAAAAGTCTTCTTAAGCATATGTTCTGAGTCGTTAATGGATACTGTTAATCTCCAAACAGAGAAAGTAACATTTTTCAATCTTTTTTAACCATGGAAATTTCTCCTCATAAAAATGATTTCCAAGGTCAAGTGCTCCATGAAACACATTTTAGGGAATATTGTGTTAGGGGTGCATATCCCAGAATATGCTCTCCTGCCGACTTTGTGCATACGTACTAAGGGTGGGCTTCAAAATGATTCCAGATGAGCCAGTCCTCTGGCAATCGTGTGCTACCATCAGAAGTTTTCCTTATTATGAAAACGTCCATGACTAATATTCATTATGTTTTCTCCAAATACTGTTTCTTGCAGTCACAAGATTTACTTTCTACCCAGACCTCTTGTTTGGGTGTGATGAGGAAGCAGAGTTTGGTCTCCTGGGATCTGTCCCCAGTTCAATGCAGGCATGTTACTTTATGTCACGTTTAGCTGAGCAGCCTGCTGGGAACAATTCTTCCTTTTCCTCTGAGGCGGTGATGGGTCTTGGGATGAAGATTTAGTCCTTGGAAGGGCCATTATGCACTGAGAAAAGCATGGTCCCAAGCCCCAGACTGCAAACCCCCAGTTTTAAAGAGGAGTATGGGCTCCAAGGGAAAGACCACTGGTGACTCAGTCCCTCCTATTACCACCTCTGGAACAACTCCAAGGGCATATTCCAGACAGTGGTTCAGCATCTTCCGCGCAGGAGACAGCACATGAGGCTTACTCAGCCTCCATCCCAAGTCCTCCTGCTAAAATGACAATGGCAATGGGAGGCAGGCACGCTTCTGGCAGGGAGCTGTGGCTCCTTCCCAGTTGGCAGCTGTTGTACTTCCATCTTCAGCGAGGACTTTGCCAATATAAGAAATGCAGAATCAGGTCCCAAAGAGTCAGATGGGTTGACTCCTGGTTTCTATCATGTTCTTGGAAATGTGAAGGCTGAAAACCACAATCCATCTGTTTTTAAGTTTTCTTGTTTAAAACAATACCTTTTCCAAAAATTAAGTGCAAAGAAAAGACAACAACATGAATATTCTATAAGCCAGATATGTGCAAGTGGCTTGAACTGGAGCACAGATGTCCACCTGGAGGCCTGAAAGGGTGATCCATAGGTAAGAGAGGCCACTCCCACTGGGGCTGGGGCAGCTGCATAAACACCCTGAGCTTCTCCACAGAGCTCACAGAGCCTGGTAAAAGTAAATGCATGAAGTCATGCTGGCAAACCTTGTGTCACCCTCAAGTAATTAGGACCCTTGCCCAGCCACCTCCCAGACCCAGCCTAGCACACCCACAGGTGTGTTGTCCTTCTCCAGCTGGCATAACAAGGCCATGCCAGCTCTGAGGCCAAAACAGCCCAGGGCCATCCAAGAGTAATATGGCCAGGCCATAGAAGCCAAACCAGGAAGAGGAGGGTAGGCTCTCCTCTGCAAAATCAAAATAAATTGCAAAAAGGCATTGTGTGTGTGGTTGCCCTGGAGAAGAAGGATCTGAAGAGAAGTAAAATTAGAAAGCTATCAGAGCTCTTCAGTGAGGTTTCTTTCCACAAAGCCAGGTGGTCCCAAGGCACAGGACTAGTGTTAATTGCCACTGGGCTGGGATAGACAGGAGAAAGAACCAGCTGCAAAGCTTGCCCAAAACCCAGAACTTCTGTGAACTTCCAGGATGCTGGGGAGATGCATCCTTCAGCAGTTTCGATGCTTTTTCCTTTTATATTATCTTGTTGGTGAGGTAGGTAGAATTTATTAACTCTACTTTTTAGATATGGAAACTCAAGCCTGAGAAAGTATGAATTTCATGTTTGCTCCATCCATCACTGGGGGAGCCAGGATTCAAGTTCCTGCTTCTCCTACCACATCGTTTGTGTTTTGTTCATCCCTTAACGGCGCACGCCACAAAAAGCCTTCAGTTGAGGAATCTGACCTTTCATGTTTGTAGGGGCCAGTTGGAGGAGGGCAAAAATATTTCTCCCAAAACCTGCTTAGGAGGTTGCATCTTTTGACTCATTCTGTTCTTATCCCAACCCTTCATCAGTTTAGGCTCAAGGAGGGTAAGCAATATTTGATGGTGCAGGAGGTCTGGTGTAGGGCAAGGAAGGGTTGTGCGATAAAGTGGGAGCAAATAGAATGATTTCATCTCCACTTGTTTCTGTCCCATCCACCCCCTGCATGCCCTGCCCCAGGGAATATACAAGTCATGTTCCTCCAAACTCCCAAGAACAGGTTTGTGGGTGCACCTTGATAAGGCCAACCAGAACCTAAGTATTTGTACTGCTGAACTATACATGGTCAAACCTCTGTATTAAGATCATTCTGGATGGCTAAATGGACTGGTGCTAATCATTGCATGCTTGGAATATTTTTTGTGAGTTTTTTGTAAGAGAAAAGCTGTATTTGTCTCTGTGTCCCATCTTATGCCTTCAGTAGCACCTAGCTGAGATACTGCAGAACTTGCCAACAATATACACACTGACAACTGGCATTTGGTGGCATTAAGAGCTAATAATGTACAACACAGCAATTACCTTTTGTTCCCTTGGTACACAGCTCCAGTTTATGTTCTATGTGGCTGATATGCCTCATTTCATGAATTGAAATCTGCCACTCCCTGCTCTAACTGTCCCTTGTAACTACCTCCTCTCTTTATCTCCTGAACCCCTTGCCCTTGCCCTTGTTCTTTTGAATCCTTTTCTTCTGTCTTTCCCTTTCCATTCTTCCCCACTTCTGTCATGTTTACTTTCGTTTTGATACAAATGCAGTTCCATTATTATTATCGACAACTAATCACAGTTAATTTCAGACTACACGGAAAAGAGACCAATCATGGTGCACTAATAGAAGGTGTGAGGGTCCTCAGCTTTCAATAGCAAACAACTCATTCAGCAGAAGTTTATTGTCCACCAGTCACTGATTGCTTGTGAAGGAAAGAAGATAAATAAGACACAAATCCCTGCTACAAAATGTTTGAGCATCTAATGGCAGAGAGGAATCCAGTCTCCCATTATTGCTTCCCCATCCCAAGAAGGCTTAATCTTTGCATAGCATACACATAGTAGGTGCTCACTATCTGCTTAAATGAAATAAACATTCTGCCTCCACTAATACTAATTTTAAACCCTGAAAGTTTCTTGAAAGATGAGACTATAAAAAGACACGATTGATTGAACATAGAGAATGTGACAAGGGCCTTTAAGTGAAAGTAGTTATAAACTTTGGACAAAAATGTTACAGTGTCATCTTCAGTGTTCCCACTTTCTCCAGTCCCTTAGATTTAGTCTATTTGGCTGAGGCTGGAAAGGGAGACATCTTGCCAACAGAAGGGCAGGGTCGCCTTATGAGCTAAACCCTAGCCAGGCACTCAGACTGCCTTTCACTCAATATGTGTATGGAATGAACTCATGTGTGGGGGATTAGAGAAAGGCAAAGTTCATTCAGTTCCTTAAGCCACACACTCCATCCCTATTAGACATACCAGATGTCAGGTAAAGGAGACACTACAGCCCACAATTGCTCTTTATGAGCCAGGTTTAGAACCTGCGACTTAAATCTTATTTTGCACAGCCTCTGACCTCTTGACTATAGACCTTGACATTTGTTCACCTATTGCCATCCTTGACTCCTCATGCATTTGACACATGGAACCAATACCACCTCAGCCCCACAATGACCTTGTATCATTCATATCCTCAACTCTGGCATTTCACACTCTCTTTGATTAATATTCCTCACAGCTCAACTCTGTTTCCTAAAGCCCACCTACTTTAGTGCTCTCTCTGAAAATAATACTCTTTCTTCTCCCCTCAGTGACCCAAATAAAACCAGCCAAGGACATCTATGTGGGCATGGGCAAGGCATTTTGTGCATAGACAGCCTCCCACACTTTAATCAATGGGAGCTATGATAACAGGTGTAAGCTGCTCAGGCTTTTATACTCTCCTTGCATTTTGGTTCAGTCTTGAACAACCTGAGACTGCTGGAGGTCAGTTGTGTAAAAGAAAGATGATCAGGAATGCAGAGAAAGATACCCAAAGGTGAGAAAGGAGAGAAAATGAATAGACTGGGTGGAGATAAGCCATAGAAATGCAAAGTAGTCAAGCCTTGGGTGTAGCCAAGGACAGCCAGCTGGGAGAAAGAGAAGAAAGAATAATATGAAGCAATTAAGGGAATTAAGAGATAGCAATTGGGGATGTGATATCCCCTAGTTCTACTGCCTCTCCTAGGTATCTATTTCAGGAACATCTACACCTAGAAAAGTGGATATTTTAAAAAGAAATTTAAATGGAAAACCAGAGACCCATGGGACTGGAGAGAACTATTCAGAGATATTTCTTTCAGGTCACCTGGCACAGAAGAAAGAAAAGTTTCCCTCTGAGTCACAATAAGGAACCTTGTATTTTGTGCAACTTTGCTCCTTCTTAGTCCTCAGAAATTTAAAAGACCCAAATGGGAAAAAAACAAAATACAAAAAACAATATAACCATGGTATCCAAAGGCCTTGTTGGATCCTTGAAAGAATTCTGTTCCTATGATAGATAAATAGGTATATTCACGTGAAGCTCAAAGTATAGAAACAAGGACTAACCTGAGCCATCTAAAACTTGGGTTTTCATTCTAAGCCTGAACGGTGTGCCATCTGGCAAGCTGTCCCCCATGAGCTTCCTGAGACACCTCTTAGGCGACAGCTATGTTGCTAGATGCAGAAGATTCAAGGTTGAATAAAATACTCTTTTAAACAGGAGTAAACAAGAGATCTTTTGGAGCACAGGATGTATTTGGAAGGCAGGCAAATAATACATCTTAACAGTAACCAAAGTAAACCAAAGCCATGCCTGTCGAGGAATTGAACTGACAAGACTCATATCAATTTTCAAACCCATATCAGAGGTCTGCAAAGGTGAAAATAGTGATTTTTTTAATCTTAGTCTTCATGGTTAAAGAACATATAAACGTAGAAGACTGAGAATAAAGACAGACAAAATCACTAAGATCCAGAAAGGGAGGTGGTTAGAATAGAAATTAAGAGAACCGACTTTGTCTTCCAGGAGGCCTGGGTTTGAATACGGCTCTGCTATGTATCTGACATGTTAATGTCTATGTAGACAACTTAAAAACTTTCTGAGCCTTATTTTCCTTAATAATATTCCATGGGATTGTTATGAATATTAAATGAAACCATGTATATAAAATGCTTGCCCAGTGCCTCACAAGTAGATAGAACCTCAACACGTGGTGATGATTATCTACAAGATCTTTGCTTAATAAAGCATTTTACAATGTATTATATGCATTTATATACATGCATATATATGAAAGGCAGTTAAATGTATTTAAAATTTTATAAAAAACCTTTAACAAAAAGGTACCAACACTGAACCAATAAAGTCTAGGATCTGTTCTAATTTATAATCTGTTTCTAATTTATATTAATGGCTTTTCTAAACAGTGAATACAATTTTTTATATACATGTTTATAGCTGTAACTTTCCCTTTAAGCACTTCTTTAGCTGCATCCCATAAATTTTTATTTGTTGTCTTTTCACTTTCATTCAGCTCAAAATATTTTTTAATTTCCCTTGTGATTTCTTCTTTGATCTGGGTTACTTAGAAATGTGTTGTTTAATTTTCAGATATTTGGGGATTTTTCAAATTTCTGTTGTTGCTTTTTTTTTTTTAAGATTTTATTTATTTATCAGAGAGAGAGAGGGAGAGAGAGCGAGCACAGGCAGACAGAATGGCAGGCAGAGGCAGAGGGAGAAGCAGGCTCCCTGCCAAGCAAGGAGCCCGATGTGGGACTCGATCCCAGGATGCTGGGATCATGACCTGAGCCGAAGGCAGCTGCTTAACCAACTGAGCCACCCAGGTGTCCCCTGTTGTTGCTTTCTAATTTAATTTTATTGTGGTTGGAGAACATACTTTGAGTAACTTCAATCTTTTTACAATTATGGAAATTTATTTTAAGGCCTATCATATGGTCTATTCTAGAGAATGTTCCACATGCATTTGAAAGAATGTATTTGCTATTGTTAGATAAAGTATTCTATAAATGTCAGTTAGATCATGTTAATTAACAGTGTTTTTCAGATCTTCTGTATCTTTATTAATTTTCCGTAAACTTGCTCTATCAATATCAAGGGTCTTGAAATTGTGAACTATAATTATTATACATTTCCTTTAAATTTTCTCAGTTTTTTTTTTTTTTTGCTTTTTGTATTTTAGGGTCCCATTGTTAGGTGCATACACATTTAAAATCATTATATCTTCTTGGTGTATTGATTCTTTTATCTTTATGAAATTTCCATGTTTATCTCTACCAATACATATTTTCTAAAGGTCTATTTTGTTTAATACTAAACAAATAAATATAGTTACTCCAGCTCTTTTTGGTTTACTGTTTGTATATGTCTTTCCTATTCTTCTACTCTCAATCTGGTTGTATATTTAAACTTGAAGTGGGTCTCTTGTAGTTAACATATAGTGGAATATTTCTTTTTATTCAATCTGATAATTTCAATGTTTTCAGTGAAATATTTAGTCTATTTAATGGACTACTTAAGGTCATTGTTGATATGACTGGATTGTGTCTGTCATTTTGTTGTTTGTTGTCAATATAGCTCGTGTCTTTCTGTTCCTCTGTTCTTCCTCTAATGTTGTATTTTGGGTTAATTCTTCTTGGTATATCATTTTAATACCTCCACTGATATTCAGATTTTATTTTATTTTATTTTATTTATTTTCTTAGCATTTGCTCTAGAGATTAAAAATACATCTTAATTTATCAATTTAACTCAAGTTAATTTAATACTAAATTTCAGCAACATATAGCACCTTTGTTCCTATATAGCTCCATTTTCTCCCCTCTTTTTGTACTATTATTGTCATATATATAATCTATATTAATGTTATAAATTCAATAATATAGTGTTAATTGTTACTTTATACAATCTGATGATTTTTTAATCAAGAGAAGAAAAAGGAAAATATGTTTTTATACATTCTTTTATGCTTACCCACACAGTTACCTATTCCAGTGTTCTTCATTTCTTCCTGTGGACTGGCTTTATGGTGTTATTTTCTTCCATTTCCTATTTCTTATAAGGCTAAGAATAAATTGCTAAGAATAAATTCTCTTAGTCTTTGTTTATCTTGGAAACGTTCTTTTTCTTGCAGGTTGATATTAGTGAGAAAAATATATTAGTGAACAAAAATCTGTGTAAAAAATTTAAATTTTATCAAATACTTTAAACACACATCTAAATTCATTACAGAATCTTTGAATATTCTCTTTTTTTACCTCAACATAATGTGTAAAGGGGTTTCTAGATAAAGCATTACATGTGAATAAAGAAGATCTGTAGTCTTATACACGTACACACACACACACACACACACACACACACACACACATCTATTATTTAAGAAGAACAAAAATACATGGTAAGAGTGTGATTTGGATCAGACTGGTTTTCTTATAAAGCTTATATAAAAGGACACTACATGAATTTTTGTTTTACCTTAGCTTTTAAAGGATAGTTTACTGGAGATAGAATTAATGATTGACTATTTTATCTCATCACTCTGCCTTCTGGTCTCCATTGTTTCAGATAAGAATTGACCCATTAATTGGATTATTATTCTTTATTTCTCGTTGGATTGGAGAGTTTCTATTTGTCCTTAATGTTCAGTAATTTTACTATTTGTGTAGATGGAGATTTTTATGTTATCTTACTTAGGGTTTGTTGATCTTTATGGATGTGTAGATTTACACTTTACATCAATTTTATGAAATCTTCAGTCATCCTTCTGGGATTCTTATTGCATGTTAGTATATTTAATCTTGCCTCACAGGTCTCTGAGTTTCTGTTTTAATTTCTTCAATCTCTTTTCATCTCTATTCTTCAGATTGGATAGTTCCTATTGACCTATCTTCAAATTCACTGGTTCTTTCTTCTGCCATCTCAAATCTACCATTTTGGTTAAGTTTTTTTATTTCACATACTGTGTTTTTAAATTCTAGAATTTTCATTGGTTCCTTTTTTATTTTTCTGGTTCTATATTTAGAATTCCTATTTGAGGATAATTGTCATGATACTTTCACTTAACATTTTAAATATATTGTAAGCTCCACTTCAAAGTCTTTGTGTGGTAAATATAAGATCTGGGTCTACTTAGTTTCAGCTTCTATGGATCTTTATCCCTGAGTAGAAGTCACATTTTCCTGTTTCTTTGAATATATCATGATTTTTGGTGTTTGTTTGTTTGTTTTTTGGAAGACTAACATTTTAGACCATATATTGTAGCGCCCCTGGATCATTTTTTTTCCCCTTAAGTAAGTAGCTGTTGTTTTTAGTAATTCACTTGGACTTAATCTGCAGATTCTTTCTCCCTGTAATGTGCAGCCACTGATGTCTCTGCCATTTTGTTTGTTTGTTTGTTTAATTATTTTATTTTTCTACCTGGCTTCCTATGGTTTGGCCCTGGTCTGCATGGCTTACCAGCAAGCCAGTGATTCATAAGAGATTGTGCTCAAGAACTTTGAGCCTATAAGTCTCTCACCCTCTGCTGATAGATCTGTGTGTACATTGAGGTAAGCAAGTTCAGGCAGTTTTAAAGTGTCCCTAGGCTTTTACTTTACTTAAGACCTTCCAGGGTGTCCTGTAAACATGTGCATAGCTTCCCATTAAGCCAGGGAGATATGAAGAGATTATCTAGCCCTTCTATAATTCTCTCATTTCCATCATCTCCTTGTAAATTTATTGGCCAGTCTATCACTTGCCATAACTGGGGCTCCAAACTCAGTTTAACAAAGCTATGGTAATTCCCCATTCACTTCCTCTCACATATGCTACTTTTACTGATAATGCTGCCAACAATGGATTTTGGTTCTCCTGTCCAAATCAAGTTAAGCCCTTATAATGGTGAAGTTGCTGGTTTTCACAGGTGTCATGCCATGATAAGGCTACTTTATTGACCAAGTTTTTGGAGGAGGTACGTGGGAAGAACAGTTCCAGGGAAGAAGCCTGTAGATTCTCTGTAGACTCCCACTTTTCTCACCCAAATTTCTAGCAGTTTTTCATGAATAAACACTTCTCAGTTTCTTGTTTTTCTCTGGTTGATTTGAAGAGCTCTGAAACAGTTGTTTTTGATCAGTTTTTTTGTTTTTCCCATTTTATACTCATTTTTTTTTGGAAAAAGATTTGTTGAACTCCCCATTTTCTGTAATGGAGTCCTGTCTCTGAATAAAACATTTAAACCAATTGTTCCAACATGTATCAACAGTGTTTCTTTTTCTATTCACCCTGTTTACTTTTCCTCAACAAATTTTCAACATTTTTTACCAAAAAATATTTTTATGCTTATTTTGCTTTTTCAGTTTTACTCTAATGATGAAAAAAATATCTTAGATTATTATGAAAATATCATGACTTATGTTTCTTTTGTCTCTTTCTCAGATTTTTCCTTATATCTTCATATTCACATAAAATATACAATGGTGCTGGGATGTCTGGAACTCAAGAGTGTTAACCATTTGTTGTTTAACTACTTCTTTCATCTAAAAAATCATGAATATAAATGACTATTGTATGCCAAATTTCAGTTTCATACTTTGACATGTGATTTCTTCAGTATTACAAAATATTCTATTAATTAAACCTTTTTGTATACCGAAATAAATTTCACATAATTTGAAAACAAACTACAAAAAATAGAGACATGAATATTTTCACATTATTAATCACTCTGGAAATATAAATACCACAGTGAGATGTTTCTGTATACCTGCTAAAGTGCAAATCTGTGAAGCAGCTGGAATTCTCACACAGATCTAGTAGTAATTTAAAATTATATGACCAGGTGGCTGGGTGGCTCAGTGGTTTAAAGGCTCTGCCTTCAGCTCAGGTCATGATCTCAGGGTCCTGGGATTGAGCCCTGCATCGGGCTCTCTGCTCAGTGGGGAGCCTTCTTCCCCCGCTCTCTCTCTCTCTGCCTACTTATGATCTCTGTCAAATAAATAAATAAAATCTTAAAAAAATAAATAAATAAAATAAAATGATATGACCACTTTGGAAAATAGCTTGGCAGTTTCTTACAGTTAAACATATACTACCATTAACCCACTCTTGAGTATTTGCCTAAGAGAAGTAAAAGCATATGTCCACACAAAGACTTCTACAGTAATTTTTATAACATGTTTATTCATAATAATCTCAAACTGATAGCAATCCAAAAAATCTATCAATCAGAGAACAGATAAACAAATTATGATATATCTATACAATGGAATACTACCTGACAATGAAAATAACTATTGTGCAGTTATATGGAGAAATCTAAAACACAAAATGCAAAGCAAAAAAAGCCAGATACAAAAGACTATATACTGTGAGGTTTTAATTATAAGAAATTCTAGAATAATAATAAAAAAAATCTACAGTGACAGAAAGGATAGCAAGTGTAACTGGGAATGAGGAGAGGAGCATAAAGGAAATTTGAGGGGTGAAGAGGACGGAAATTTTCTGTACCTTGATTATGGTAGTGGTTTTAGAGGTCTATATATTTGTCAGTATTTGTTGAACTATCCCTTTAATATGTTTTTTTTAGTATATGTAAACTACACCTCAATAATTATGTACATAAAGTACTCCATGTAGGTGCTAACACATGGAAAGCACTTCACAAATGTACTGATGTTAGTAATGGAACAACATTAGGATGTTAGAGATTCATTCTTTTTCCTGCCTGAGAAACTGGAACTGCAAATTCTCCAGTGTTTTCCCAGCCCCTTAAATATGAAGAACCAGGGTATAAGGGCACTTGTTCCACAAGGAAATGACAGGCAGGTAGAAGCTTAACAAGGATTACGTTATGGGGTATTTTTGTTGTTGCTATTGCTGCCGCTGCTATTGTATTTTTTTAATTTTTTATTTAAATTCAATCTAGTTAACATATAGTGTACTACTAGTTTCAGGAGTAGAATTAATGATTCATCAGTTGCATATAACACCCAGAGTTCATTACATCAAATGCCCTCCTTAATGCCCATCACCCAATTACCCAGTACCCCCACCCACCTCCCCTCCAGCAACCCTCAGTTTGTTCCATGTAGTTAAGAGTCTCTTATGGTTTGCCTTCCTTCTGGTTTTGTCTTATTTTATTTTTCCTTCCCTTCTCCTATGTTTATTTGTTTTTTTCCTTAAATTCCACATATGAATGAAATCATATGGTACTTGTCTTTCTCTGACTCATTTCACTTAGCATAATAACCTCTAGTTGCATCCATGTCATTGCAAATGGCAAGATTTCAATCCTTTTGGTGGCTGAGTGGTATTCCATTATATATATATATATATATATATATGTATATATATATATATATATATAATATATATTCTTTATCCATTCATCTGTAAATGGACATCTGGGCTCTTTCCATATTTTGGCTATTGTGGACATTGGTGCTATAAACATTGGGATGTATATGTCCATTTGAATCACTATTTTTGTATATTTTGGATAAATACCTAGTAGAGCAATTGTTGGGTCATTGAGTAGTTATATTTTTAACTTTCTGAGGAACCTCCTTCTGTTTTCCAATGTGGCTGCACCAGTTTGCATTCCTACCAACACAGTAAGAGCCTTCCCCTTTCTCTACATCCTCACCAGCGTGTATTGTTTCCTGAGTTGTTAATTGTAGTCATTCTGTCTGGTGTAAGGTGTTATCTCATTGTGGTTTTGATTTGTAGTTCCCTGAAGCCAAGTGATGTTGAGCACATTTTCATGTGTTTTTATTTGATACTACCCTTGTGTTTTTGCTAAACTGGCGAAGTTTCTTAGATATGTCTTCAGAAAGGAGACACTGTGGTCAATTAAAGTTTGAAAGCTTGGGTTCTAGACTGTTTCTAGAATTCTGCCCAAATTCATTAACTTTGAGTTACACTTTTGAAAAAAATGGATTGAGTTTTATGATCCCTAAGATCTCTTCCAATTTAAAACTTACCTCTAAGTTTCTATGAACACACATATATATTGCAAATAATATCTGCAAAAGGAATTCGACTTCCACATTTCTGAATCTCTTTCTTTTAGCGCATGTAATTCTGGACTCTCTATGCCATACTACTTTTGTCTACAACTAAAACTTTAATTATGTCCCATTTCCTCAGAGTGCTGCTAGACAATAGGAAAGAATTAATTGATCTATTACAACCTTAAAAACCACCTCCAAACTTAATTACTTAAAAGAACAACATTTATTTTGCTCATAAATCTACAATTTTAGGGCTCAGCAGGGACAGCTCATCTCTGTCTCAGTTGGCAGCAGCTGGGGCAGTTTAAAGGTTGGAATCCTCTGCAAGATCCTCATTCACATGCCTGGTGCCTGGACAAGTCTCAGACAGCTGAAGGCTGTGACAGCTAGATCCCCAGACATCTTTATGTCCATGCTTTTTCTCCACATGGTAGCTTCAGACTAGCTGATTTTCTTACATGTTGACTCAGGATTCCAGATATGCATATAGAGATGGACAGAGAGAGAGAGAGAGAGAATGAGCTCTGGGCAAAAGCTGTGTTGCCTTCCCTACCCTTGTTTGAAAAGCCACACAGAGTCAGTTCTGCCTAATTGTATTCATTAGAAGTGAGTCACTAAGGTTGTCCTGTATTCAGGGAAGGGGAATTAGATTTCACTGTTTGACTGTAAGAGTATCAAGGAATTTAAGGACAGGTTTTAAAATTATGGCCATCTATTGTGAATTAAGATGTTTATGAATGATAAATAGCTAAGGGATTTTCCTTTTCATCTTCCATTGGCCTGTCAAGATCTCTACTGTACTACCTCAGAGGGATGGTGTTTTAGGGCATTATGATGGCCCATGGTGGAAGGGAGAACACTTGGAACCCCTAATTCAGAACAGAAAACTATTCCTAGTGTACCACTCAGAACTCAACTGGGAGGAATGGTTTGGTAATCTCAGTTCTGCTTACAGCTGGAAAGGAAAGGCAAGCTGTTGACTATGTTTTACCTCAGTGTAGGGTCAAAGAAATGCATATTTCATCCAAACTCTATTAACAAAATATATACTGAGAAGCAGATGAAGAGTTTTGAGTGTAGCATCTCATACAGGGTAAAAACTGCTCATTCTGTGACTGAAACCAAATTAATAGAGCAGATGTCTGGGTAAACACAGCACATTTATGGCATAGATCCAACAGCAATGGCAGATCTTAAAGAAAGAGAATGATTTCAAACTCCTTGTCCCATGCTCAGTGAGTCTGCACTTTTCTGCCAGAGTACTAGAGGAGAGAAAATCTTCATACCCAGCATATGAGACAGTTGTCATAATGTTTTTCTCCAAGGAAATTATTCTTAATTTTTATTTCTAACTTAAAATATTCATGTGCTATTCACATTCTATGACATAATTTATGTTTATTTCAAAATAAAATAAATATGATTTTACCCAAAATTGCATATGTAAAATTGATGCTTGATAAAATGAGCCATGTTCATAGTCTGAGAGTATTTCCTAACCCACATTCAGATACTGAAAGCTCCATCTGGAAATATAATTTTAATATTTGAGAGAATACTTTCTTATACATTCTGGCTTCAATTGACCATATAAATTGTAAATCCTCACACTTTGTTTACATTCACCAAATAGAAATCAAACACTACATTAAATTATAAGGTTATTAGAACTGTAGACTCAAAGATCTAAAGAATTCCTTACATCATCTGAATAATCTTTTTGTCTGTCAGATAAATATCTGAGCCTGAACATATATAGTAACCTGCTTAAGTTATGCAGCTATCAAATCAGAAATAATAAATTATTCTTGGCCTATGTAAATTGTTGTTTTAGTTTTCATTTGGTTCTTCTATTTTACATACCACTGTTTAAGATTACCTTTATTTTCCCCCATTTTATATATTTTAAGAATATATTTTATATAATATACAGGTGTTGGGGGGGGTTCTAGTTCCAACAATGGTGGAGCCTAATATATTGGACTAATCTCTTTGCCAAATGCAATGATAAACTACACACAATTTCTGAAAACCAGTTGTTTGCAGGCCCTGGAGAATGACTGAAGCAGGCAGAAGTGGCCCTGATACTACTTTGGAAGTAAGGGAAACTCATTAGATGAGATACACACTTAACTTTCACTTAAGAGCTTCCTTTTGAGCTCCTTCCTTCTTGAAGGATGGGAGATAGAGAGTAAGAAATGAAACTTTTGCAGGACTTGGGGGGTGGGGAACTGAGTATATTTTTAACATGAGATGAATGCATATAATTTCTGGCCAGAGGGTGGACTATGGCAGATTAAATGTGATCCCATCCTGATCAAGAGGCAGGGTCTCTCTCCCTTCCCCTTGAATCTGGGTGAGTTCTGTGTTGCTTTGACCAAGAATATACAAAGGAAGTGCTGATAACTCAGTTTCCAGGTTAAAACCTTACTCCTCCTCTCTTTCATTTCTCTTCTTTTGGATACTTTCACTTAGAAGTCAGTCACTCGTCCATAGAGACAAATTCATATGAAACGGAGCCAAGGCCCCAAAATGATAGCGTCAGCCGATAATTCCAACTTACCAAACCTGTAGCTGACACATCTTGGAGTAAATATTCCAGTCAAGCTGCCCCAACTGATGTCACATGGAGCAGAAATTAGGTATTCAAAGTGAGTTCTTCTCAAATTAAAGATTTTTTAAACAGATTTTTTAAAACTGCTGTTCAAACCACTAAGTTATGGGGTTATTTTTGTTATACTGAATACATAACAGAACAAGGAGAGAACTTGAGCAGACACTTACCCCACAAAAATATATATATATACAAGAAAAAGACTAACAGAATTAGTCATTAGGAACAGAAAACCACAAAATATATTACTACATATCCATTAGTGTGTCTAAAATTTAAACACATTAATTCATACCAGCTGCTGAGGATATGGAGGAATTGGAACTCTCATACTTTGCTGAAAGCAAATGGTACAACCAGTTTCAAAAATAGGCAAAATTTTTATAGACTTAAACATTCTCTATGACCCAACAAGTTCACTTCTAAATACTTACCCAAGAAAAATGAAAACGTATGTGTATCAAAAATTTGTACAAAATATTCTTAACTGTTTTTATCATGATAGCCCAACTGGATATAACCCAAATATCTATCAATTGGAGAATGGACTAACAAAATGTGGTATTATTATAGAATAATAAATAAAACTGAATATAATACAAAGGAATAAATTGTTGATACAAACAATAACATCAATGAACCTTAAAAATATGACACTGGGGGAAAGAGATCAGACACATTGAGATACTTACTCTTTAAGTCCACTTATAAGATGTTCAAGGCTAGGCAAAACAAATTTAATAAGTACTAGAGCCATAACTCTGTCCCAAGCAGATTGGTTTCTAGAGCCTCTAACCTAAACATGGTGGTATATCTGTAATTTCATAAAGTTTTTGAAGGAGATATAGGAAAAGTTTACCTAGTTACATGAGTGATGAGATTCTGGGGAAGAGATAATAATTAAGGGACAATTGAGGCAGGATAAAACAGTACTTTTAGTTTTGCTCTTATGGATTTGTGTTATATGTAAAGAAAAATAGATAAATAAAAATAAAGAGAGAGTAAGTATGAAGAAAGTCTTGTGAAAGAATATCATAATGAAATTGCTAAAACCCAAAACTAAAAAGAAAAAATTTAAAGCAGCAAGAGATAAAAGGTATGTTACGTACAGAGTAATAAAGGCAGGCAGGACAGCAGACTTCTTATGGTAAAATGTGCAAACCAAAAGAAAATGGAGCAACATCTTAAACTACTGAAAGAAGGGAACTACTATCATAGAATTGTACTCCCAAGAAAATTCTCTTTCAGAAGTGAAGACAAAGTAAAGAATAAGTCAAAAATAGAGAAATGTTTGGAGTACCTGGGTGGCCTAGTCAGTTAAGTGTCTGCCTTCGGCTCAGGTCATGATCCCAGAGTCCTGGGATTGAGCCCAACATTGGGCTCCCTACTCAGCAGAGAGCTTGTTTCTCCCTCTCCCTCTGCCTGCTGCTCTACCTACTTGTGCTCTATCTCTCTGTTAAATATAAATAGAATTTTTAAAAATAAATAAATAAAATTAGAGAAATGTTTCTCATATATAAAAACTCAAGGAATTCATTAACAGGCCTACAGTACAAGAAATATTAAAGAGAACTTTTATACTCTAATTAAAAATCAGAGTTTGTCAGATTGGATTTTAAAAAGCAATACATACCTACATTCTGCCTACAAGAAACTGTCCTTATATATAAAGATATGGAAAAATTAGAACTAAAAGGATGGAAAAAGAATATCATGCAAAAACTAATCAAAATAAATCTGTAGTGGTGAAAATAATATCAGAGTTAGTAGACTTTAAAACAAGGAATATGATCTGGGATAAAGAAGGACATGATAAAGGGGTCAATTTATCATAAGGGCATAACAATACTAAATGTACATACATATATATCTAACAACTTTGAGATAAGTGAAACAAAACAACTAGACAACTAGAAAACAGAAGGACAGATCAATCCACAGCAACAGTCGGAAGTTTTAAGATCCTTTTTCTCAGTACCTTATGTACAAATAGACAGAAAATTAAAAAGGGTATAAAACACGTGAACAAAACCATCAACCATCTTGACCTAATTGACAGTTATAGAATATTTGATCCTGCAAAAACAGGATAGAAATTCTTTTCAAATGCACATATAACACTCACAAACAAAGACTATGTTCTGGGTCTCGGTAAACTTAAGGTAATTTAAATCATACAAAGTATTTTCTAATCATAACAGAATTAAAATAGAAATCAACACCGGAGCAACTTCTTGAAAATCCCCATTTCGAAAATAAATAACACATGAATCTAAACTTAGTCACTAAGGAAATTAGAAAATAGTTTGAATCAAAACAAAAACATATAAACATATAGGCAAAAAAAAAAATGTTAACTTATAAAAATATCTGGGATGCAGCCAAAGCAGTACTTAGAGTGAAATTCATAATTTTAAATGCTTATATTTGAAAAAGAAAGGTCTCAAGTCAATCATAATTTTTTACTTAAGAAATTACAAAAGAAAGATCAAATTGATATGAAAATTACACCTCAATAAGTTTGATAACAAATTATATGATCCTTTGTCCATTTTGGTCTAATAATTTATATTAAGTTGTTCTTTTCTGTTGCTTTTCCTTTTATCAAAACTATAGATTTTTGTTATAAATAATAGCCTTGTTGAAGGAAGTATATAAATATATACAAGAGCATATATAAGGAATTTCTGAATTTTTATGGTACAATTTGAGTCAATGAATGACCATATTTCAAGCCCCTACCATCTGCCAACCCTTGCACATATGCTGTTTCATTTAATAAAAGGCTACAGTGGATCCTTAGGGGATTTTGATGGTTTAATTTATGATCACCAGAAGCTGCGACTTAAATATCTACATCCTGCAGCATTGGTGTATTTCGTTTATTTTTTCTGTAATGTGTGAATATTAGTTTCCATCACACAAGAACCATGGTGAAAAAAGCCTCTAATAACACTTGGTTTGTATGAGATCAACTTGCTTTCATGAATTATGACATCAAGCAGAATTGGTTTAGAAAATAGCAAACACATTTAGAGAAGTGGTAAGATATAGAGCAGGGACGGAATTTATGTCAATCTGTTACTTTCCACAAAACTCAAACTCAGTCCTTACATTATATCACAACAAGTGAAAGAGGAGAAACAAAAAGTGTGAAAAGCAAAGGCAAGAGACTATTGCTCCTCTGTTGTCAGGAGTCAGCATTTCTTGCTATCAGTCCCAAGATAATGTATCTCCTCACCTCATGCTTATTTATGTTCATCTGTGGTGAATTTTCTTAGTTTTAGACTCCAGTTTCCCTTTCTTTGGTTCTATTTAGTGCACTGTGGCCTGGTTGCAACAGTAACTCTTAGAGTGTAGGTACAGTGCTTACCTAACATTAATAAATGTCACAGATTAATATTTGTGTACCGATGAACTGATCAGAACTAGTTTAATGATGAGCTAATCAGAAGATACCACACACCCAGAGCTCTTCCCTAAATTAAAGCTAGGTTTAAGAATTATTTTTTCAAAGGTCCATTTTGAATTATGGAGCTGTAATTCCATCTTGAAGGCTATTTGTGGGTCATGCTTCACTTCTTGTGGTTTATGACTTCAACCTAAGCCCTCGATGGAGTTATAACCCAACAGTCACAGAGACTGCTATATATCATCTGTTTATTTTACAACCAAGCACCTAGTATATTTTGGTTTTATGTTCAACAAGATCATAAGAGGAGAGGAGGTGATAGAAGAAGAGGAACAGGAGAAAAAAAAATTGAACCAAACTACAGCCATGTCTACCTGACTTTTAAAAATTGAGGTAAAACTGAAGGTTGGGGCAGTTCAAGATGGCAGCATAGGAAGATACTGAACTTACATCTACCCATGAGCACACCAAATCCGTAGCTACTCCTGGACAAATTCCCTTGGAAAAAGACCTGAAATTGACTAAATAGCTCATCCACAACAAAGAACAAAAGGAACAAAGCACAAAAGGGACACTGGTAAGAGAGGTAGAGATGTTGTCTTACCAAAAACACCACCCCTGACAGGGCAACCCACAATCAAGAGGAAGCACACAAATATGGAGCTCCTCTCTGATCAGAGAGGAGCAGAAGGTTTGCTCCACATCAGGCACCTCAACCCTCGGGACCTGCACCAAAGAGATAAGGCCCCAAAACATCTTTGAAAACCAACAGGGCTTATGTACAGGAGATTCAAAGTGTTATAGTAAATGAGATTTTTCTTATTCTATACTCACACATAGACTTACTAACTGAAGGCCCAGTGCAAAACCAGCAGTTTGAAAAGTGCCTAGACCATATGTGAAAGAGATTCATTTACTAATATTAAATTATCTGCCAGAGGGGCATGAGTCTAGCCTGTTGGGACTCTTCAGAGACGAGGGCATTGGTGAGAACCATTTTTGGTTCCCTAGCATGGACTAGCAGCTGCACACAGTCACAGAACTCTCTTTGTCCCACTAAAGCCAACAGATGTGCCCTGCCGCTGTGCTCTGTCACTTTCCCACTGAAACCAGTGGGTGCATCCTGGCCCTGCTCTCCACTGCCTCACTAAAACTGGCTGGCACATACAGTGCACAAAGGCATATGCAGTTCACACCCCTTAAGCACCTGGATCTGGTGCCAGGGGATTTTGTGTTTCTGGGCCCCACAGAACTGAAACAATTGAAGAGGGAGTTCTTGGCAGTTACCATCTCAGGCCCTGATAGCAGGCTGAAACACACCTCTAATCTTCCTGTGAACAAAAGGCTATTAACTGGTCTTGGGGCTTCAGCTTGAGGGACAAGCTTCAGGTTTGCCAAACATCTAGAGATTATAGAGGTGCTCTCAGAGAATGTAGGCTGGGAGATGCCTTTTTTATGTTCCTCCTTGGTCTCTCTACAGCTTTCTGGTACATCACAGGAAGGAATTTATACACTCATCTAGAGCCCTAATTTTTGCAACTGTCATAAAGGTGTGACACTGCTAGATCACTTGGTCTGGAGGCCAGCAGGAATCACAATTGTAGTCCTGCAGGACCTTATACATTTACATTCATTAAAATCTGAAGCCTGACAGTCTGGCTTCCAGTCAGCCTGAAACTTGGTGTTAACTGAAATCTGCCCCTCTCTGGAATACTGACAGGCCTTGGCAAACCCTCAAAAACTGGGTTTATCAAGAATAAATCAGGCTGCTTAGATAACCACAAAAGTTTTAGGGAAAACCAAGAGTTAGGGAAAAGTTGATAATAAGTTTCATCTCTTACCCAAGGTCACTCTTTCAAAACTACTTGTTTTGCCTAATACATAGAAACAAACACAGAGAGTCAAGCAAAATGAGGAAACAGAAGAAGATGTTCCAAATGAAAGAGCAAGAAAAACCTCCCCTCAAAAAAAAAAAAAAAAGCAAAAAACAAACAACAACAACAACAACAAAACCCTTAATGAAATAGAGATAAGTAATTTACTTGATAAAGAGTTGAAAATAGGGGCACCTGGGTGGCTCAGTGGGTTAAAGCCTCTGCCTTCGGCTCAGGTCATGATCCCAGAGTCCTGGGATCAAGCCCCACATCAGGCTCTCTGCTCAGTGGGGAGCCTACTTCCCCCTCTCTCTCTGCCTGCCTTTCTGCCTACTTGTGAAATAAGTCTGTCTGTCAAATAAATAAATAAATAATCTTTAAAAAAAAGAGTTAAAAATAATGGTCATAAAGATGCTCACCATATGAGGGATAAGAATGGGTGAACACAGTAAGAACTTCAACAAAGAAATAGAAAATATAAGAGAGTACCAAACAGAAGTCACAGAAGTGAAGAATACAATAACTGAACTGAAAAATATACTAGAGTGTTTCAACAGTTAACTAAATGAAGCAAAAAAAAATGGATTAGTGATCTGGAAGATGAAGAAATGGAACTCACCCAAACAGAGTAGCAAAAAAAAAAAAAAAAAGTGTTTTAAAAATTAAGGACAGCTTAAGGGATATATGAAATAATATCAAGATGAATAACATTCACATTATCAGGGTACTCCCAAAGGAAAAGGGAGGGAGAAAGAGACAAAACTTACCTGGAGAAATAATGGCTGAGAACTTCCCTAACCTGAGGAAGGAAATAGATATCCAGATCTAAGAATACCAGAGGGTTCCAAGTATGATGAACCTGAAGAGATCCACACTGAGACACATTATAATTAAAATGTCAAAAATTAAAGATAGAGACAGTCGAAAGCAGCAAAATAAAAACAATTCATTACATACAAAGGAACCCCTATATGGCCCTCAGAAGATTTTTTAGCAGAAACTTTGCAGGCCAGAAAGAAGTGGCATGATACGTTCAAAACACTGAAAGAAAAAACTTTCAACCAACCAAGATTACTCAACCCAGCAAGGTAATCATTCAAAACTGAAAGAGAGGGGCACCTGGGTGGCTCAGTGGTTAAGCCTCTGCCTTCGGCTCAGGTCATGATCTCAGGGTCCTGGGATCGAGTCCCGCATCGGGTTCTCTGCTCTGCAGGGAGCCTGCTTCCTCCTCTCTCTCTCTCTGCTTGCCTCTCTGACAACTTGTGATCTCTCTCTGTCAAATAAATAAAATCTTTAAAAAAAAAAAAACTGAAAGAGAAATATAGATGAGAGATAGATAAATAGATAGATGATAGATAGATTATAGATAGATAGGTAATAGATAATAGATGACAGATAGATAGATGATAGATAATGATAGATAGATAGATAGATAGATAGATAGATAGATAGATAGATAATGATAGGTAATAGAGAGAGAGAGAGAGAGAGAGCTAGGAGTTGTTATATGTGAACATCATGGTAACCACGAGGCAAAAACTATAGTAGAGTGGTGCCTGGGTAAGACAATTGGTTGAGCATCCAACTGTTGGTTTTGGCTCAAGGTCATGATCTCAGGGTCATGGGATTAAGCCCTGCAGTAAGCTCCATGCTTGGCCTGGAGTCTGCTTGGGTTTCTCTCTTTCTCCCTCTGCCCCTACTCCACCATGCTCTCTTTCTTATGCTCGCTCTCTCTCCAGTAATAAATAAATCTTTTTAAATGTATATAATAGAAAAAGAACCTATAATAGATACAAAAAAAGATAATGAGAAACAAATCTAAGTATAATGCTAAAGAAAATCATCAAACCAGAAGGAAGAGAGCAAGAGAAGAAAAAAGGACAAAGAGGAACTACAAAACAGCCAGAAAACAATGAACGAAATGTCAATAAGTACATACTTAATAATTATTTTAAATATAAATGGACTAAATTACTCAATCAAAAGACATAGAGTGGCTGAATCAATTTAAAAAACAAACATAACAAATAAAAAAAAATTCCATCTACATACTGCCTACAAAACGCTCACTTCAGATATATGGATACACACAGACTGAAAGTAAAGGAATGGAGAAAGATGCTTCATGCAAATGGAAACCAAAAGAAAACTGGGGTAGCTATACTTCTACCAGACAAAATAGACTTTAAAATTAAGACTTAGTAAAAGACAAAGAAGGTCACTACATAATGATAACAGGATCGATTCCAGAAGATACAGTAGACCATGATTATCCATGGTTTTGCTTTCTGTGGTTTCAGTTACCCATGGTCAATCACAGTCTAGAAGTAGATGATCCTCCTTTTGTCATCAATAGTAACCTAATGCTAGATCAAAATGCCCATGTCAGTCACCTCACTTCATCTATCATGTAGGCATTTTATCATCTCACATCATAAGGGTGAGTACAGTACAATAAGGTATCTTGAGACAGAAACCCATTCACATAAGTTTTATTACAGTACATTGTTATAATTATTCTGTTTAGTATTAGTTATTATTATTAATCTCTTACTGTGCCTAATTTATAAATTAAACTTCATTATTGTTAAGTACATACAGGAAACATATATGGTTTGGTACTACCCACAGTTTCAGGCACTTATTGGAGGTCTTGGAATGTATTTCTCACAGATAAGTGGGGACTACTCTATAATATTTGCAAATATTTATCCACCCAACATATGAACACTTAAATATATAAAGCAAATATTAACAAACCTAAAGGAATAAATTGATGGCAGTACAATAATAGGAGGGGATTTTAATACACATATCAATAGATAGATCATCCAGACAGAAAAATCATTAAGGAAATATCAGCCTTAAGTAGCACATAAAACCAGGTGGATTTAATAGATATAGACCAAACATTCTATCCAAATGCGGTAGGCTATGCATTCTTCTTTAGTGCATATAGAACATTTTCCAGGATATATAACATATTAGGCTACAAACAAGTCTCAATAAATTCAAGAAGATTGAAATCACATTAAGCATCTTCTTTGACTATGATGGTATAAAACTAGAAATCAATTAGAAGAAGAAAACTGAAAAAGTCACAAATATGTGGAGATTGAACAATCTGCTACTGAAGAACTAATGGGTCAACAAAGAAATCAAAAAAGAAACCAAAAAATACCTAGAGACAAATGAAAATGGAAATAACACCAAAATCTATGGGATGCAGCAAAAGCAGTTCTAAGAGGGAAGTTTATAACAATACTGGCCTACCTCAAGAAATAAGAAGAATCTCAAATAAACAATCCAACTTTATACCTAAAGAAACTAAAAGAAGAAAAACAAACAAAGCACAAAATTAGTATAAGGAAGGAAATAATACAGATCAGAGCAGAAATAAATGAAATATTGACTAAAAAAGTAATAGAAAAATCAATGAAACCAAGAGTTGTTGCTTTGAAAAGTTTTTTAAAAAAATGACAAACCTTTAACTAGAATCACTAAGAAAAATAGAGGTCTCAAAGAAATAAAATCACAAATGAGAGAGGAGATGTTACAACTGATACAAAGAAATACAAAGGATCATAAGAAACTATTATGAATAATTACATGTCAACAAATTGGACAACCTAGAAGAAATGGATAAATTCCTAGAAACATACGAACTTCCAAGACTGAATCATAAAGGAATAGAAACTCTGAATATACTGATTATTAGTAAAGACATTGAAACACTGAATCAGTAATCAAAAACGTCCCAACAAGGGGCGCCTGGGTGGCTCAGTGGGTTAAAGCCTCTGCCTTTGGCTCAGGTCATGATCTCAGGGTCCTGGGATCGAGCCCCGCATTGGGCTCTCTACTCAGCAGGGAGCCTGCTTCCCTTCCTCTCTCTCTCTGTCTGCCTCTCTGCCTACTTGTGATCTCTGTTTGTCAAATAAATAAATAAAATATTAAAAAAAAAACAACAAAAAAACAACAAAAAAAAAAACCTCCCAACAAATAACAGTTCAGGACCAGACATTTTCACTGGTGAATTCTACCAAGCATTCAAAAATTTAATACCTACTTTTTTTCAAACTGTTTCAAAAATTGAAGAAGAGGGTTTGCTTCCAAACTCATTTTACAAGGTCAGTGTTTCCTTGATACCAAAACCAGATAGACATCACAGAAAAAAGGAAATCGCAGGCTAATATCCCTGATGTAAAAATTCCTCAACAAAATATTAACGAACCAAATTCAACAATATATTAAGAGGATCACACACCAGTATCAAGTGGGATTTATTCTAGGGATGCAAAAAGTGATCAGTATCAGCATATCAATCAACATAACATACCACATTAAAAAATGAAAGATAAAATTTATATGATCAGCTCAAATAATGGAGAAAAAGCATCTGTCAAAATTCAGCATTCATTTATGATAAAACCACTCAACAATACAAATATAGATGGAACATACCTCAATATATTATAAAAACCATATATAACAAGCCCACAGCTAGCATCATACTTCACAGTGAAAAGCTTTTCCTCTGAGATCAGGAACAAAACAAAGATGTCCATTCTCACCAGTTTTGTTTAACCTTCTTCCAACACTGTGTTGGAAATACTAGCCAGAGCAATTAGGTAAGATAGAGAAAAGGTATACAAATCTGAAAGAAAGAAGTAAACCTGTCACTATTTTTTGATGACAGGATTTTGTATATATAGAAAACTCTAAGGAATCCATCATAAAACTGTTTGAACTAGTAAAAAACTCAATAAAATTACAGGGTACAAAATCAATATAAAAATCTGTTGTGTTTGTATACACCAACAATTAACTGCCAGAAAGTAAGATAAAATAATCCCATTTACAATTGCATCAAAAATAATAAAATACCTAGGGATAAACTTAAACAAGAAAGTTAAAGATCTGTGCACTGGAAACTGTAAAATATTGGTGAAAGAAATTGAAGAAGATACAAATAAATAGACATTTTCAAGCAGATGGATTGCAAGAATTAATACTGTTAAAATGTCCACATTACCCAAAGCAAAGCCCAAAGTGAGGGCAATTCTCATCAAAAATCCAATGGCACTTTTCACAGAAATGGAACAAACAATCCTAAAATTTGTATGGAAACACAAAAGATAGTGAGTAGCCAAAGCAATCTTGAGAAAGAAGCACAAAGCTGGAGGTAACACACTCCCTGATTTCAAACTATATTATAAACCTGTATAATCAAAACAGCATGGTGTTAGCATAAAAACAGACCTATAAATCAATGGAACAGACTAGAGAGCCCAGAAATAGCCCCATACATATATGGTCAATTAATTTACAACAAAAGAAGCAAGAATATATAACGGAGAAAGAACTATCTTTTCAATAAGTGGTGTTTGGAAAACTAGACACCACGTGCAAAAGGGTGAAAATAGGCTACTATCTTACCCCATACACAAACGCTAACTCAAAATGCATTAAGGACTTGAATATAAGACTTGAAACCATAAAAATCCTAGAAGGAAACATAAGCAGTGAGCTCCTTGACATCAATCTTAACAGACGACTTTTTGAATGGACCCCAAAAGCAAATTCAACAAAATCAAAAATAAACAAGTGGGACTATATCAAACTAAAAAAGTTTGATGTAGGGACGCCTGGGTGGCTCAGTTGGTTAAGCAGCTGCCTTCGGCTCAGGTCATGATCCCAGCGCCCTGGGATCGAGTCCCACATCAGGCTCCTTGCTCGTCAGGGAGCCTGCTTCTCCCTCTGCCTCTGCCTGCCATTCTGTCTGCCTGTGCTCGCTCTCTCTCCCTCTCTCTCTCTGACAAATAAATAAATAAATAAAATCTTTAAAAAAAAAAAAAGTTTGATGTAGTTTCCTTTGCACAGCAAAGGAAATCAACAACAAAACAAAGTCAACCTACTGAATGTGAGAAAATATTTGCAAATCATATATCTGATAAGGGATTAATATCTAAAATATATAAAGAACTCACACAACTCAATAACAAACAATCCAATTTAAAAATGGGTGGAGAAAAAAACTAAAAAAATAAATATGGGTGGAGGAGCTGAATAAATATTTTTCCAAGAAAGACATACAGATGGCCAAAGGTGAATAAAAAGATGTTCAGCCTCACTAATAATCAGGGAAATGCAAATCCACAACGAGATATCACCTCAGCCAGTCAAAATGCCTAGTATCAAAAAGATAAGAAATAACAAATGTTGGTAAGCATGTGGAGAAAAGGGAACCCTTTGAGGTTTCCATTTTGGTTGATAGGAATATAAATTGGTGCAGCCACGATGGAAAACACTATGAAGTTTTCTCAAAAAATTAAAAATGGAAGTACTATATGATCCACCAATTCCACTTCTGAGTATTTATCTGAGGAAAACAAAAACCTACTAATTCAAAAATATATATGCAATGCACCCCTATGTTCATTGCAGCATAATTTTTAACAGCCAAAGTATGAAAATAACCTAAGTGTTTATAGATGGATGAATGGATAAAGAAGATGCAGTTTATATACAAACACACTGGAATATCACTCAGCCATAAAAAGGAATGAAATCTTACCATTTATGACAAAATGGAAGGGCCTTAAGATACTACACTTAATATTAACCAAAAGGCTGAGATGCACTAGGATAGCACTTAAAATACCATGCTAAGTGAGGTAAGTCAGACAGAAAGACAAATATTGTATGATTGCATTCATAAAGCAAAGAAAACTCATAGATACAGAGAACAGATTGGTGGTTTCTGGAGGGGAAGGGAGTTGGAGAGTGGACAAAATGTGTGGAGGAGTACAAACTTCCAGTTATAAAATAAATAACTCGTGGGGACATAACGAGCAGCATGGTGACTGTTGTCAATAATGCTATATTGCATATTTGAAAGTTGCTAAGATACTAATTCTTAAAAGTTTTCATCACGAGAAAAAAAATTTTTAACTATATGGAGATGATATGTATGGTAACTAGACTAATTGCAATCATTTTGCAACATATACAAATACCAAATCATTATACTGTATACCTGAAATTAATACATCAATTATACCTCAACTTCAAAAAAAACCTGTAAGTCAGACAACAGCAGTCCAGACATGTTATCTCCATGTTCATAAACACCTGGAAATTTTTTTTTAATTTGGAAATAAAATGTCCCATTGATTATTTTCTTCTTTTCACAGATGAACATGACTGTGGCAGAACTCAGAGGGTCCAACTGAGGGGCGGCTATCATCCCATTCCTCTCCTGCCTTTGTCTACTCTGTCCCAATATCAAGCTCTCTGGCAGGAGGCTGCAAACAGCTGGGTCAGAGATCAGGCAGGGTCATTGCACACTCGGGCCTTGGGTTTCACCCGCTGGTCCCCGCAGTGTGCTGGGAGGGACACTCCTTGATCTCTCCATGCCGTCACCAGGTTCTGCAGCACAGTTGGCATGGGGCCTTTGCAAACATTCTAATTTGATGCATAATTAATATAACAGAGATTCAAGGCATAGAAGCTTCTGGGACTAATTAGTGACCTGAATCTCCATGGTAGCCTGCATTCCATTCTTATCAGTGCCGGGAAGAGCTGCACTCTTAGAAATAATCAGTCTCCCACTTATTACTATGACACAGCCAAAAGGCAAAGATCATTTTTCCATCCAGTGTGCAAAAATTCCATCAGTGTGTAATCATCTCCCAAGGGGACTAAACTTCCCCTGGAAGAGTCTCACTAAATTAGTCCCTCATGAACTTTTTAGGTTTCCATATGGGCCTGGGGAGATCTTATTGCAGGTGAAGAAATAAAGACAGTCAGCAAGGGCTCACTGACCATCCACAGAATGGACAGCATTGTTCTGAGTTTTGGAGCTGGTCTGAAGGAAAATAAAAGCCTCAGGTCTCTTTCCAAGACTTTGCAATACAATAATGGAACAGAGAGTGATGAGAATGAATGATTTTGTGCTGCTCTTCCTCATATGTATCTATGGATCTGAGGGTCCCAGTCAGACATAAAGGACCTGTTCAAAATCAGAGTAAGTTCACCCCGGGAAGAGAGGTGGCATTGTAGTGGCCATCAAAACTTCCCAGGAAAAACCGTTCTATTTCCAGCTCCCTTGTCCAGACCCAGAATGATCTAGACTAGGGTCAATAAACCATGGATATGGAACATAGGCCAAATTTGGCCTGACCATTCATATAATTCATGCTGCAATGGCACAGATGAATCGTTGTGACAAAGATCCTATGACCCACAAATTCTAAAATATTTGCCATTGGGGGTACCTGCGTGGCTCAGTTGGTTAAGCTTCGACTTTTGATTTTGGCCCAGGTTATAATCTAAGGATCCTGGAATGGAGCCCCTAGTCAGCCTATGCTCAACAGGGAGTCTGTTTGTCCCTCTCTCCCTCTGCTCCTCCCCCACTTGTGTGCTTGCTCTCTCTCTCTCTCTCTCTCTCTCTCGCTCTCCCCCAAATAAAATAAATGAAATCTTTAAATATATAAAAAAAAACAAAAAAGTTTTGCTCACCCCTGGCTTAGACCATCAAAAACCATCCGGCAACTGGGTGACCTCGGCTTTAGTCTTAATTTTTTAGAATTCCTTTTGGGAGAGTAGGTTACGGACCACCACCCCAAAAGCAATCTCTTCAACATGTCTGACTTCCAGGTTCTGTTCATGATCACAGTGACTAAGTGCCCTATTATTTATCTTTCTGGGTAGGTGTCTTCATATTTCTCACTTTTGCTTATTTAATCAGCACTTGGGGGGTATATATGCTAAACTATGCTAAGCACTTAAATCATTTCATCTTTACCATCACTCTGTAAGGTAGGTATCACTATTACTCCATTTGAAAGATGAGGAAACAGGTGCAGAGAAGTTGAGTTGCCCCAGGTTACATAACTAGTAAGTAACAGAGCCAGGATTTGAACTCAGGCAGCCTTGTTCTTCAGTCTGCCCTTAAGTATGTCAATGCAAATGTTTTTACACAGTATCCATGGGAATATAGTGGGATAACCCTGATTAGCTACCTGCAACTGGGAAATTCTCTTCAAGCTTTTAATTTAAAAGGTATGTGAATATTGCACTATATTTATCCTATGGCTTTCAGTACCCACTAGCACAGTACCTATACTCCCTGGGATATGGGCACTCCCTTTTTGGAAGGCATAGCCTAATTTATTTTTGCAAAAGACACCCAGTTTTGCCATTACAACTCTCATTTATTTGACCAAGTCTCATGGTTTGAACCCTTTTTGTTTTTGATCAGTAGAAACTTTTTAAAAGAAAATGGTATACAGAATATATAACAGATAGAGGTAATACAGACAAGAAGCTTCTAAATTTATTGATTAGATATTCAAGTTCTTTGAAAAACCCTGTACTCCTTCATCCTTCTGGACCAACCCAAACCCAGCCTGTTCCCTTTGTTACATGACCATCTTTCAGATGTGCTAAGATAGTGATCATATCTCCCCTAAAAACTCTTACCTGAGAAAAATAAAGCCAGTTCCCATGATCATTCCTCATAGGGTGAGTTTTCACATTCTCCTATGCACCCAGATGAAAATAAGTGCCCAGAACTGTATATAACATTTCAGGATTGGAACTGTTCATAGAGAATTTAATGGAAAGCATTTATTTATCAGGTCTGGATATTCTATAAAGGGGTTTGTGACAGCTGGTATTTTCCAAAGATGGATGCAACAATAACTCTCATCCCATTTTCTCTTCTAGAAATTTGTGATCCTCTCAGTAAATGGTGGAGTCTAATTTTCTTTCCTTGAATCTGGGTGGGTTTGTGCCTCACTTATATCCAATAAAGAGCTAAAGAAGTGACTTTGCATGACTTCAGAGGCTAAATCATAGATGGCGAAGAGCAGCTTCCACCTTGTGAATCAGAACACTGTGTTAGAATACTGAGCCACCGTGCAAGTGATCTGACCGCCCTGAGGCCACCATGCTGTGAGGAAGCACAAACTAGCCCATGTAGAAGGACCACATGGAGACGCCCTGAAACTATATGCAGAGAGAGAAATGCTTAGCCAGGCTCCAGCTGCTCTAGTCATACCCCCTCCACTGTTCCAGTTTCAGCTACCATCTGATTACAACCATATGAGTGACCCAAGCCAGAATCACCCAGCCAAGTCCTTCCCAAATTCCTGAACCACAGAAACCATAACAGATAATAAAATGATTGTTGTTGTTTTCAACTACTAAATTTTTACATGATTTGTTATGCAGCTGTAGAGAACCATAACAGGGTCTTAGCATTGATCTTTAATCTGAAGGGGACAAGGTCTGAAGTCAGCTCCTTAGAAAATTCTGGCACTGTTTATCTCTTTATTTGGAAAGTTAGAATCCCATCTCACCTAATAACCTACAGAGAGATTTCACAAGAGGTCATGGGAAGACTGCTGAGACCAAACCTTGAGATTGAAAACAAAATCAATTTGATGGCTTATATTTTTTGAAAACATCTATTTTAGTATTGCTCAAATATTATCTCAATAACATAGGTCTATTAGAAATACATATTGCTATGGATTGAATTATGTTCCTCCCCTAAATTCATAGACTGAAGCTCTAACCCCCTATATCTGTGACTATATCTGGAGGTAGGGTCTTTAAGACGTAATTAAGGGTTGTTGTTTTTTTTTTAAAGATTTTATTATTTATTTATTTATTTGACAGAGAGAAAGAGAGAGAGAGAGACATAGCAAAAGAGGGAACACAAGCAAGGGAAGTGGGAGAGGGAGAAGCAGGCTTCCTGATGAGTGGGGAGCCCAATGCAGGGCTCAATCCCAGGACCCTGGGATCATGACCTGAGCTGAAGACAGACACTCAATGACTGAGCCACTGAGGTGCCCCAAGATGTAATTAAGTTTAAATGATGTGAAAGGTGTGGACCTTAATCCAACAGGGACTTAGAAGAAGAGAAATATTTCTCTCTCTCTCTCTCCCCCTCTCTCCTTCTCTCTCTCTCTCAGTGAGGACACAGTGAGAAGATGGCCCTCTATAAGCCAGGAAGAGAAGTCTCACCAGAATCTGACCATGCTGGCACCCTGATCTCAAACTTTCAGCCTCCAGAATTGTGAGAACAAGTGTCTGTATTTTAAGCCACCCAGTCCAATATATTCTGTTATGGCAGTCTGAATTGGCTAACATACAAGTATAATCTATATATTACTTATATAATGAGGTAGATATATACAGATATATAACTAAAGAATAAAGATAACTTGCATCTTAAGTGAATTAATTCGCAAGCATGTCCATTTTAGGATCCAAAAATCCTGAAAAACAAAACACTCTACCAATATGTCATATGGAATAGCTGTGCCATCTAAGCTTTTCAAGTACAGTAGTCATCACTTATTTGCAGTTTCAGTCACTTTCAGGCAACCACAGTCTGAAAGCAGATAACCCTCCTTCTGAAGTAGTGTCAGAAGTACTTTTGAAGTACTGTCAGATCAAAAGTAACCTAGTAACATGACAATGCCCATGTCATTTACCTCACTTCATCTCATCATGTAGGTATTTTATCATCTCACATCATCACATGAAAATGGGTGAGTACCTTACAAGATATTTTGAATGAAGAGAGAGAGGCCACATTCAGATAACTTTTGTTATAGCATATGTTCTATTTTAGTATTAATTATTGTTAATTTCTTACTGTACCTGACATAAATTAAATTTCATCATAAAAGTGTCTGTATAGGAAAAAACAGAGTATACATAGGGTTCAGTACTATCATGGTTTCAGGAATCTACTGAGGGTCTTGGAACATAACTCCTATGAGTAAGATGGGTACACTATATGTTTTTTAACATGTTTATTGGAAAACCAGTTGTGGTAGCACTAGCTATGTCATCATTAAAATGGATTGTAAATATAATCCTAGAAGTTTAGATGGAAACTTAAAGTTTATCCAGCTACACCTACTAATTAGATCTTCTTTCATCAGAGCCTCCAAAGTTGGTATGGTGATACCCAACCTGAATCCTCATGGACTACTCAAATCTTCAGTGTTCAGCATATCATTATCACTCAGTGTGGGTAAAGGTGCACTGAAATGGGGACTTTGATACATTTTTTATAGGTCTGTAAATTGATATAAGCTTTTTGGTAGAGGTTTTTATTATGTTGCTCAGTGGTATTAAAAAAGTTTATGCCTTTCAAACCATGCTTAAATAATAACCCAACATACAGAGAAAGGTTCTTGTGCTATGGTATGCATTGTGGAAATATTTGTCATTTGGAAAAATTAGAAACACAATCATTGAAAGCACCATAAATAATAGTAGGGATATGGTTAAGTAAATTATTATTCTACAAAGCATAACTATGTAGATGTGTAAAACAAGGCTAGCAGAAACTATATAAATGCCTGTTTAATGAGCTGAATAACAACAGCAAACTCCTGAATATTCTACCTCTCTGGGTATCATATTTTTATTGGGGAAAAAAAATGACCTAAATTCAGTTTGGAAAATATGGTCATTGGAGAGTCATGTGGTCATGAAGTCATGAATTCTGGAAGCCTCTAGCAATAACGCATCTTATTGTTACATGGCTCTAACGGTTAAAGAAATCTGCCTTCTTGTAACTTCCACCCATTCTTACAGGGTCTGATAAGTGAGGTGACCAAAACAAAAACTTTATAAACCATGTCACATGTGTAAGATATTATGATTTTAACAGTTCTCAGATAACAAAAGGCAGCCATCATATACTAATCACTGTCATAGTTAATATCACAGATATAAAAATTATTTTTT
The DNA here is from genome assembly GCF_002288905.1 of Enhydra lutris kenyoni. NCBI lineage: Eukaryota > Metazoa > Chordata > Mammalia > Carnivora > Mustelidae > Enhydra > Enhydra lutris. The sequence goes on from NW_019154118.1 coordinate 4,628,873, forward strand.
AAAATATTTCTATTTGGAAACTTTAGGCAAAGGATGTCTATTTGCTCTTCTCTGACCTGCCTTTTTCATCTGGAACATGGATTTATGGTTTAGAATTTGAAATACTGCCCAATTTTTCTCACAACTTGAGCCTAAAATATCCTTCCACATAATTGAAGGCAAATGACTGTTTTGTCCCTTTTTTTGCTGAGTGTTTTTCTGGATTTTTTTTTTTCACTGTTGACTGATGTTTGTCCTTGAGCTATGACAGGTGTAAGCCAAGTGCACATATTGCCAAATGAAGTGTGGTTAGGAACAGCCAGGGGTGGTGGGTACTTGCTCCCTAGGACCACAGGATGTCACAGGACTATTAGCAGAATGATTCACATATATTTAGTGTGGGAGCTGGAGCTAAAGGAAGTCTGAAGGGATGGAATATGAGGTTGCTTGTAAACTTAGTGTGTGCTTGAGTTTTATGATGCTTTTTTGTCATGATTCAATGAAAGTATACACTTTGGGTACTAAGTTTTCAGGCTTTTATGGTACACCTACTTTCAAAGTTATATATTGTAATGCAAATGTCTTATTATTTATCCTGGTGAGTATAAAATGGAACCAATATAAAGACACACATTGGGTCCCTGGGTGGCTCAGTGGGTTAAAGCCTCTGTCTTCGGCTCAGGTCATGATCCCAGGGTCCTGGGATGGAGCCGCACATCGGGCTCTCTGCTCAGCAGGGAGCCTGCTTCCCTTCCTCTCTCTCTGCCTGCTTCTCTGACTACCTGTGATCTCTGTCTGTCAAATAAATAAATAAAATCTTTAAAAAAAAGACACACATTTAGGGGCACCTGGGTGGCTCAGTTGTTAAGCATCTGCCTTTAGCTCAGGTCATGATCCCAGGGTCCTGGGATTGAGCCCCAAATGGGGCTCCCTGCTCAGCAGGAAGCCTGTTTCTCCCTCTCCCACTCCCCCTGCTTGTGTTCCTTCTCTAGCTGTGTCTCTGTCAAATAAATAAATAAAATCTTTTAAAAAAAAAAAAAGACACACATTTAGGGTACAATGATCAATTAATCAATGATAATGAAGGTGTCCTGGTTGAGCAACCATTCATGTCAGGAAAAGTTGAAAGTTTTAGTTGGCCAAACTTTGAGAAAAATTTCTGTGGAAAATATATTCTTTTATATCTCAGTAGAGGCTGGATTATACAGGTGTATGAATTTGTCAAAATTCAGCAAATGTACAATGAAGACTGAGAACTCATTTTACACCAAAAGAAAATACTGTAAGCAAATATTAAACTCCTGTCAATACGCATGCTGAAGTATTCAGAGGGAATTCTACCGATATCTAAAATTTATAAAAAATAAAATGAAATTATGATGGACACAGGAATGGACACATATCTGTTAAAACAAATACATGAAATGTTAGTGGTAGAATCTAGGTGACAGCTCTATGCACTGGTATTCCTGAGCTGGCTCATATGGGCTCACAAGAGCTGATTTTGCACACATCTTCCCCAACTCATGTTGATAGCTTGAAACTGGCCATGGTGGGAATACCTATTCCACAGAAATCAGCAAACCACGCAAATCAGAGTCTTTTTTTTTTTTTTCACCTAGAGGGAGAGCTTACCAACATACCACTGAATGTGTAGGTTGTTCATTATAAACTTCCTTCAACTTTGCTGGAGGCTTGAAATTTTTCATAATAAAATATTGGCAAAAGAATATGACTCAGTGTGCTTTTATTGATGAAAAAATAGATTAATAGTCAGTTTTTAGACTTTTGCTTCCTCGTAGAATTTAGTAGGCATTCCTCCCCTGCAACAGCTAGGGAAAATAAAGACTTATTGCAAAATCGGATTTTTAAAATCAGTGTGGAGAACCATAGAAGCAAAGAGGACTAGAAGAAGGAAGTTCCAGAGGTGAAGAGCACATGAAAAATTAGTTGAGGCTGCTGGTAGTTTTCTTTCCCTGTGGGCTGTGGACAGGGCCAGTGGGGACGGCAATTTGCTGAGGCCCTGTCTGAAGAGGATTGGGTGTAGTATGTAGAGTGGAAGAGAAATCAGGAGAGCTTCCCCCAACCCTCCCACCCTGCAGCCTGGTAAAACAGAACAGAATTTAAAGGAGTCCCAGTCCCATGGCTAGGTTTTCCCCACAGGACAATTATTGCACTTGGGGTAGCGTAAGAGATTCGGGGCAAGGCGAGCAAGGAAAGGTGAAATCTCTCCCTAGCCTCAACGTTCACTAGTGGGAGGGGCTTACAACCATACCCAGTGTCCAGCAGATTTTGCATCTGGATGATGTGGAGGCTAAAGAACTCAACTTTCTGAGCAGATGTGACAGAAATACAACAGTATCTCAAATCTAAAGCCCATGGGGACCTCACCCAGAAAGGGGGAAGGCCAGGAATGCAGTTAAACCTCCCTCAGTCTTACATTTCATAGGCGACAAAACCCCACCGGAGGCAAGAGACAGCAACCAGGTAGAACAAAGTCTGACTGCAAACAGCCATGGCCCAGTTTACTTTTTCAAGGCATTGAGGTGATCAGCCTCAAAGTGTAAAACACTGTCCAGCTGAGGAAAGGGCAAACCCTTTCTTGGGGAAAATAACATTTTCAGTCTTTATGGTTCTTTTATACCTTATATCTGGCAAACAACCATAAGTAATGAGACATGAGAAAAGTAGGAGAATGGGACCAATAATCAAGAGAAAAAAAAAAATTGCCCCTAAAGCAGATTCACAAAATATCCAGAAGTTAGAGCTAGCAGACAAGGACCTTGAAAGTAAATATATATATATATATACATATATATATGTGTGTGTATGTATAAAATATAAAAATTTATGTATAAAATTATATATATAAATTGTTATATATAAAATATATTATATATTTATATATAATATATAAATATTTAAATATACAATTATATTATTACATAATATATTATATAACATATAATATAATATAGAATTATATTATTAAATATATAATATATTTTAACTTACATGTTATAACAACATATTTAATAATATTAAATAATTAATATGTATTTCATAATATGTATATATTTTAATAAGAAAATCATAGACAAAAAGATGAATGAAAGATGAAGAAATTCCACACAGAACAGAATCTATTTAAAAATACAAGTGGACATTCTAGAACTGCAATACCTAAAAGTAAGAACCCATTAGATGTACTTAACAGCAGATAGGACATAGAAGAAGTCAAGCTAGTGAAGTTGAAAACATGTGAATAGAAAAAAAAAATACTAAAGGGTAGATGGAAGAAAGGATAAACAAGAGTTTCAGAGACATGCAGAATACAAAGAGTCTAACATATATGCAATTGGTATCCTAAAAGGCAAGTGAAGAATTAGGAAGAAATATTTAAAGTCAAAGTCCTTACAGATACCAATGGAAGATGTATTACACTCGAATGTTCATATCCTGGGCATTACACTTACTGATGATATCTGACACTGAGTGAACACCATTTCTTCTCTAATCTTCCTTTCCCTCATCTATAAAACTGAATCAACATCATTACAATATTATTCATAGTTTTACCTATAAATCATAAAATTGTATGTGGCAATGTGAAAAAATTTTTAATTATTGTCATTGTCTTTATCACTGTTTCCTTACTCAGTTATTCTAGTGGGCCAGTGTATAATTTCTAACCCTAGCACACACCAGACTAAAACTGGCAATTGGCTAAAATGAAATTGGATTTCACTTAGGTTGCATCTCTCTTCATTCTAGGATATTTCTACTTTTATTGCATACATCGTCATATTTTTCCAATTTATGTAACAAGCAGTATCTATTCCAGAGATCACTGAAATAGGATTTCCCTTCTGAGATTATTTCCTGGGACTGAAGTTCTTGGGTGGAGGGTGAACATGAGATACAGAATGGGAAATATGCCCCTAATTTGAGTTAGGGAAGGTTGAACTCATCGAAATTCTTTAGTCATTTAGTCCCTGGTCACATTAGAACTAAGTGAAAGCCAGAATCATATCAGGAAGGGTGGACCCATAAGACGCACCAAAATAACATGTAATTGTGAGAATATATATATATATATATATATATATATATATATTTTTTTTTTTTTTTTTTTTAAAAGCTCTAATGGAACACAAGCTCAGGAAACATGACTTCAGTTGGAAGATTTGCTACCATGGAAACCCAAACTTCCAGTGTTCTGATTCTGAGCTATCCAATAGATTTCTAAACCACAGTCTCCAAATTAGTTTGTTCTTTGGTCATTTTTCTTTCTGTTTTTACAAAGAAATAAAGAAAAGAAAAGAATGGAAGCTGGAAATTGAGCAGGTAGGAATGTAAGAATAGGGAAAAGAAAAGGGTGGAGGAGAAAATGAAAGCAGCAGGTATTAGCTCAGTTTGTCATAACAAAATACCACAGACCGGTGGCTAACAACAGGAATGTATTCTCTCACAGCTCTGGCAGTTGGAAGTCCAAGATCAAGGTGTCAGCAGGGTTAGTTTCTTCTCATATCTCTTTCCTGGGCTTATAGATGGCTGTCTTCTTGTGTCTTCCCATGGCTTCTCTCCGTGCACCTACATCCCTGATGTCTCTTCCTTTTCTAAAAAGCATACCAGTTCTCTTGAATTGGGGCCCCAAATAGAGTCATATTTAGGGTTAGGGCTTCAAATATGGGTTTTTAGGGGACACAACTCAGTTCATAACAAGCAGAGGAAAAAAAATGGATCAGTGTTAACTAATGGCTTCATAACTAAAAAATGCTTTGCCATGTCCTCACCAGTACCAGCAGATCAGAAAGCTACAGACCTTTGTTTCTTTTCTTTTTGAGGTTTGGGGGCAAGGTGACAATCTGCTTCCTTTGTTAGCTTAGATGTGTAGGTTTGGAGTCCTGAGTCTTTCCTATCATCACCTTTCTGATTATCTGCTCTCTGTTCTGTTCTCTTCAAATATTCTATCTTTTGATAAATTAAAGCTTCTTGTTATTCAAGGTGTGTCTCCAAGATTAAGCTACCCAACTTTGGGTAACCCAAATTGCTGGAGAGAGGCCAACAGAATACCCACCTTGGCATATTGAGTTCATAAAAGAATGGGATGCTGTATGCCTCTGGCCTGATTCTTTATCCAAAATAAACCTCACCCTTTCTTGCCAATGTATGTGAAATGGTACATCGATCCAAGTCAATTCAGAAAATGCTTATTATATGGGAGACTGTGGCTACTGGGATGAAAAACATGTCAGACACTGTACTTAGGGTGCTCACAGTCAAGTGGGGAAGACAAAAAATTAATGAGGTAAAATCAAATACATCTCAATAGTCAAGGAGCAGCACCAGTGAAAACTCACAGGAGAGATTTATTCTAATTGGGAGAATCAGGGAATATTTCATGGAGAAGTAAGGTTTGGGCAGGACCTGGAATAATGAACAAGAATTTGGCAGGTGGAAAAATCATGGAGTGTGGGATGTAGGTGATGGAGCATGAAGAAGGCAAGTCATTCTACTCAGATGAAAGAGCAGGAGCAAAGTCATACGGGCACAAATATAATTGTAATCTTCAGAGATAAATGCTAATCTGATACCACTGGAGAAGTGGTTCTCACTCTCAGAGTGCATCTGATCATCCAGAGGGCTGGTTAAAACATGGATTGCTGCCCCTCCATTAGGAGTTTCTGACTCAGTAGGTCTGAGGTGGAGCCCAAGAATTTGTGTTTCTAACAAGCTTCCTGGTGATGTTGATATACAGTTGATCCAGTGGCTGTGCCTTGAGAACAACTAGACCAAGAATAATGAAGGAAGTAGTGGTATAGATAACACTAGACTGTGGGCTTTATTCTTTAGACAATGGAGGGTCATGATGTCACTCAGACAACAGTTTGAAGGATGAATTGTAAGCCTGGTGAAGCTTGAGAGCTGTCTAGGGATGGAGGCAAGTTCTAAAGCTGTTGTATTTATTATTGTCATTGTTGTTGTTGTTGCTATTTTAAGATTTATTTATCTAAGAGAGAGAGCATGTCGGGGGGCAGAGGGAGAGAGAGAGAGAGAATCTCAAGCAGAATCCACACTGAGCAAGGAGTCCAATGCAAGGCTCGATCTTACAACCCAGAGATCATGACCTGAGCCGAAAGCAAGAGTTGGATGCCCAACTGACTGAGCTACCCAGGCGCCCCTAAAGCCATTTTAATTGTCCAGCTGAGAAATGATAAATAATGAGGATCTACCTTGGAATTTTCTCACCAGAATGGATAGGAAATTAAAGATGCAAATGACATTCTGAAGCAGAATTGAACATGGAAGGAGAAGAGAAGAAGGTGAAGATCATGTTACAGTTTCTTTTTAGGAGACTGGACGGATTTTAAAACATTCCAGAGAAAAAGTACAGGAAGAGGAGCAAGAGGGGAAAGAAATGGTTCTGGTCCTTGAGATGGGTTTTGGGTGCCCAAAGTTGGGGGGTTGGAAAAAGACTGGCGCTCTACAGAGAGGCAGGGCTGAAGATAAAATTTAGCATGAGAAGAAAATATGCTAAAAGCAGAACCTGAGGAATACATGATAAAAGGCCAGAAGAGGATGGAGAACCAATGAAGTGGACTGAGGGGGAACCAAGGCGGAAAGCTTCTGAGAAGCCCAGAAGAGACAGAAGAGGAAGCAGGTCAGCAGATGAGGTGGCAGAGCAAGGTAGAGAGAGGTAGAGAAACACTTGGGTAGCTGGTGTCCTGGAAGCTCCTATTTATCTATTCTTTCAAAAATATTTGTTGAGTGCCAAACCATACCATACATTGTTCTGAGGTCTGGGGGCACAGTGGCAAGCAGAACGACAGTCTGCCGCCAGGAAGCTTGCGGGATGGGGTTGGAGCCAAGGTCTTTTACCAGTGGAAGCGTCCTGGAATCTATCATTACAAGTTCAAACGAAAAGATCAGGAGGGACTCTTGGGTAAGAGGGTCGTGCTGTGGAAAAGGCACATAAGCTTAGGCTAGACATATGAGCTGAGCCAAAAGAGGCAAGAAAATAATGTGTATGAAGGCCTGAGACAGGTAATATGTGTTGTCGCAAGAAACTGAAAGGAAACCAGGTGACAGGGACATAGAGAGTGAGTGAGAGTAAGCAGAGACCCAAAAATGCAGGGTTTTTGCTCAAAACCTTGTTAAAATTCCCCTACTGCAGGGATGTCTTCAGCGTGGGTTTGCGAGCTCTTCAACAGCACCCACCTTGCTTTACGCTAACGCCAGCTTGTTTTTAAACAAAAAATTCGAAATTGATAAGTCACCTCTTTCACCAAATTTGGCTCTGAATTACCTTTGGATTTCTCTAGCATTCAAAGTTAGCCTCACAGGACTAAGGCTTGCCATGATTGAAGATATATATAAAAATATATTTATGTGCCTGAGGCTCAGAAAGCAATTTCCAAAGAGAATTTCTAAAGCTGTTTTGAGCATTATATAGCCTCTTGAGATGATGGATTCTTTCCAAACACATAACAGAACTCTATACATCCTAATGGAAGTTCACAGCAATAATATTGCTTTTTGTCCTCTCCCTGCATGCCTAGCACTTCTGGGGTCTGAGGGCATATAATGCAGTGTAAGGCCTGAGCTTTTGCTCTCCTTAAGCTCACGGTCTCACTGAAAAAATCAATCTTGTCAGAGGGAAGAGCTTGGCAGTTCCTCAATCCTATTATCAACATTTTTCTGCAACAGGATTCACAGTCTTACCTGGAGGGGCAAGTGTATCATAGTACTAAGGTGTTTGGGAGCCAAACAGACCAGGGTTTGAGTCCCATCTCTGCCCACTGGCCAGCTGTGTGACCTTGAGCAAATTGCTTTACCTCTCTGCTCTTTTCTGTGATGATAATAATACCTACTGCATAAGAAGTTGTGAAGATTAAGTAAGCTACATATATAAAGCACTTGATATTTTATCTGCAACCAAAGTTGAGCTATCCTGACAGAGTAAATTGAGGCAAAGGAAAAATGTACCAGATGGGACACAAACACTGGTGATGGGCTTAGGCCCAGCCTGCTCTCTGCCCCCAACTGGAAGAAGAATATGGCTCCTGCACCTTCCATAACCACCTCCTGCCTCCTCTCTGCCCATGGCTCTGCCAGATGTGGGATGACTCTTGTCACCCAGCCATCTCTCACATTCATAGACACTGCATTTCTATGCCATTTTATAAGGCAGTTATACATTCACAGGCTGCCCAAGATGAGTCAACTGTTAATATAGAATTATATTTACGCTCCTTTCCTGACAAACCACAGACTTTAATGCTTCACCTCAACCTGGCTGTCCCCTCAGACCTTTTCACACTCCAGGAGTGTCAGGATTTAAGGCCAGCTCCAGGGTCTTCAAGAGCCACTTTTGTTTCCCTTCTATCCCACCTGGCAACTTGGCAAGGTCTGAACGGGTAATGTTTCAGAAAACCCTTTGGGAGGTAAACTCCAGGGTCCCATTGATACATCAAAAAGGGGCAAAAGAAAGTGCCAAGTTGGTGGGTCCCTGCAGTCCTATCAGGGGTGGAGAGGAGCTATGAGTTTCTATACACGTGTTTCCATTTAGAATGAGTCACCTGCTCCGAAGCTGGCAACCATGGGCCCTGGAACAAGTTGGCAAATGGAAAACTAAGAAGACTGTTCATGATGGATGTTTGTATCCCCAACACCATGATTTAAATAACACCTCCCTCCACACACCTCCATTACGTACAGTGAACAGATGCACACATGTCCCAAACCCCCCACCAGCCCAGGACTCTGACCATGAGGCAGGATAAGACCCCTAGGGACACCAGCCCCATGAGTTACTCTAGGACCTTGGGGAAAGGGGACCTGGGTGAGGGTAGGAAATTAAACAGTCTCAAAAGAAAAGATGACACAGAGGCCATTTTCAAAGACATAACTCCCTGTCATGCAAATATAAAAATGAATACATATCATAGAGTTTATCCACTGCATTAATTGAGGAAATCAGACATTAGAACTGCTACAAATGACAATTTGAAATTTTTTAATTTTATAGACAATTTAAGGAAGAGAAGTTAACCTATGATCACTATGTTAAAATCTAAACTGGTTAATGTCTCATAACCATAACCTTTGTGGTCCTTCTCCTCCTCCCCCAGGACAGATATATTTTGCCCATCACCAGATTTTGAGTGATTTTTCTCCAGTGTGCTCCAACCTACCCTTCAACCTACCCTCTCTTGTCCCTTCACCTGGCCCAGATCATTCATGGGAGACATGCACAGCAGGAACTAGGAGATACTGCAACATCGGCTACAGATCCGTGATGCTCTCTTAACAGTAAGTGGCAGAGGAGCTCCAATGGATCCAGACCAAGTTGATCCACTTACTGGGATTGCCATCTGCCAAGACTTGAGAAGCCATATTTTAGTTGGGGTCAAGGGTATAAAGGAGAAACAGCCTGAAACATAAAGGCAGAATTAGGAAAAATGGCCATAGAAAACCAAGAGAAATTCATTAAACAGGATGTATAAATTATGTACTTCATTTCATGCTAATTATCATGTTAATTTAATCTCATTTTTAAAAAAATTAAACTTAAAAAAGGAAGCCACATTGATCATCATCATTCCTTTCATTTTTACACATTCAGCAACTGTTTTTTTATAAAAATACATACTTTTTATTCTTTTAATTTCTTTTTGGTGTTCCAGAATTCATTGTTTATGCACTACACCCAGTGCTCCATGCAATACGTGCCCTCTGTAATACCCACCACCAGGCTCACCCAACCCCCACCCCCTCCCCTCCAAAACCCTCAGTTTGTTTCTCAGAGTCCACGTCTGTCATGGTTCATCTCCCACTTCAATTTCCCCCAACTCACTTCTCTGCAGCTCCCCATGTCCTCCATGTTATTCCTTATGCTCCACAAGTAAGCGAAACCATATGATAATTGACTCTCTCTGCTTGGTTTATTTCACTCAGCATAATCTCTTCCAGTTCTGTCCATGTTGATACAAAAGTTGGGTATTCATCCTTTCTGATGGAGGCATAATACTCCATAGTATATATGGACCACATCTTCCTTATCCATTCATCTGTTGAAGGGCATCTTGGTTCTTTCCACAGTTTGGTGACTGTGGCCATTACATTCAACAACTGTTTACCATGCAACTCTCTGTAAGCCTGTACTGTAGACAGTGGTGTGTACAGTGACACCATACCTGACTTTCTGAAGCATAGGGTGAAGTGGCTCCAGAAAATACTAGTCTTCCCTTACGTATTTCATACCTTCTCAAAAGGTTTTCGTGTAAAAAGCCCTCAAGCCTCAAATCCTTTCAGCTGTTCCTCTGGAATACATCCTGACTATAACCAAGTCCATCTGCACCCCTACCTGGGGCTCAAGCCCCTCTCCTCAATGGTGTCCCTGCTCTCCTTCTCATCTCACCATGTCTGTTCTTCTCAACATAGGCAGAACATCTTTTAAAAACGTTGAGTTATACCAAGTCTCTCCATAGCTTAAAACCGTTTCTATCACTTGCAAGGCCCTGACGGTTTGGTGCTTACCTACTGCTGCCTCATTGCTCACCTCTCTCTTTCTGGAATACACCAAATTCGCTTTTGCCTCAGGGTCTTTGCACTACCCCAGTTCTTCTCTGACAGGCTCCTTTTATCATTCAAACCTTGGTTCAAATATAACCTTTAGAGTAAGCTTTCTTTATCCCCAGTCTTGGTAAGTTACCCACCCCAGGTCTCTCTATCATATCTCCCAAGTACTCATCATAGTAATTTCTTTGTTTTTTATTTATCAATTTACTGTCACTCTATCTTGAGTTGCAAGATCTATGAAAAAGGGGCTGTGTCTGTGTTGTTTACTGTTGAATACCCAGCACCTAACACTTGGCCCTTGGGGTATGGGAATGCCTGACATCATGCGGTTTCCTATGAATGTTTGTGGAATGAGAAAATGAAGATGACTTTTTTTATCAAAAATCCAAACATCAAAATTTTTACTCAAGTCAACACTGGACAGTTAAAAACACTGAAACAGAATTTAATAAGTTTAGAATTAGATAATAAACTCTGTGAAAGGAGCTCCCATTGCTCCTGCTAACCATATACACCAGGGCTTAGAGTAGAGCTTGGCACATAACTGGTACTCAGTATTTACAGAGGTTGGTGCATTTCTGGGTGAAAGGACCAGCTCAAGCAGGGTGGAGCCAGGCAAGCTGTTCTCTCTGAGCTGACAGGGAAGGCTGGGTTGGACAGGAAATTTACAGTCCTTGCCTGGCATGCATGCCTTCTAGAAAGGATTCTTGGGAAACTGGAGGTCATCTCTGCTCAGTTATGGCTGAATTTGAGAATGATTTTCTTCCAAACTCATTGCTCTCTTCCTAAGTGCCTCTCACCATGAAGCTCCTTAAGTGTATATTTGGGAGTTTATCATCCAAGCATATTTTTTGGTCTGTTTCTAACCATAATTCCTCATTTATAAAAATGGGGGCTCTGGAATAGATCTTTAAATTCCCTTCAGAGCCAACATTTGATGGGTTTAAGTGAAAATGTGTTCCACCTGGAACCAAGGGGTGTTTGGGTCAGGTCTTTAAAGAAAACAATTCAAACTTAACTAGAAGGACATCCAGAGTTGGTTATAGAAGCTCCTTCACAGCAGGTGTCCCAGGTAATGAGGCCCTCACTCACCTGACCCCAATGTAGTACGAAACAGCATGAGACAATTATGAAGCCCATATCCTGTCCCCTCCAGGGCTTGGCATTTTGGTTCCTGGAACTTCTCCACTCTAAGCAGAGATACTATTAAAGAATGTTTTAAATTGAGGAATGAGAAACATTCTCCACATGAGTTTTTAAAGTCCACATGTGAGACTGGTGTTCTTAAGCTCAGAGTCACCTGGGGGTACTTGTTAAAAGTGTAGTCTTCGGCTGACTTCCAGCACTCTGACTCAGTGGATCTGCACTTTCAGAGATTCCAGTTGATTCTGGTACACATTTGTGGTAGAAAACTACCCACAACCTGGTGTGAAGAAACGTGCACTCTGCAGGGACAAGGCCAGAGACAGATTCAGGGCACTCCCTTCCCTAGCTTCCTGTGGTTGTGTGAGATGCAGAGAGTCCCAGCAGCCTCTTCACAGGTCAGCTCCAGGCCAGCAGGCTCAACAATCCCTTCAGTCATCTGAAAGGCCTGTATGCACAAGGCCAAACAGTTGGACACTTCAAGAGAACAAGGCCACTCATGTCCAGACATATAGAGTAAGTAAACCCCACCTCTGATGGGAGCGAGTTCTTTGTAGATCAGTGAATACAAGTGGATTATCTTAAGGCTATCGAAATTCTAGGAAAAAACATGTGTTATTTATTTATTTATTTATTTAATTTATCGGTCATCTCTTGCTCCCCTGTTAAGCTGATTGAGGGAACTTGAATAGCAAGCTTGATTCTGCATGAATGATATTTTCTTCGGATCTTCTGAAAATACTCGTATTGCTCTACTCCTGCTTTCTAGATGGGGTGGCAGGGAACATTAAGCTCTTTTACAAAGTCTCTCATCCACCATCACATATAAACCTATAAAACTAAAATTAATGGAGCATTTGTCCCCAGAGTTGGAGAATCTGACAAATACAGAGAGTCATTGGAGTCACATTTTCCAATGGCAGCCATCCTACTCTTTCTCGCCATGCAGATAACCAACAACCAACAGTAATATTGAAAACCCTACCCTGAGGTAGGAGCCTGGGGGGAAGGGATGTGGCCAGGATTCACACAGGATTATTCACTAGGGGTCAAAGAAATGGATTCACCTACCCAGAAACAACAACCAAGGGGTCCCTCTCAGACCTGAACCTATATCCCTCCCAGAACTCTCCCCATACCCACACACAGCACCCTACCCTAAGGGGTCTGTCTGAAGCAGATAGGAGAAGGCAGCTTTTTTTTTTTTTTTTAAAGATTTTATTTATTTATTTGACAGAGAGAGATCACAAGTAGGCAGAGAGGCAGGCAGAGAGAGAGAGAGAGAGGGAAGCAGGCACCCTGCTGAGCAGAGAGCCCGATGTGGGACTCGATCCCAGGACCCTGAGATCATGACCTGAGCCAAAGGCAGCGGCTTAATCCACTGAGCCACCCAGGTGCCCCAGGAGAAGGCAGCTTTCACAGAACTTCTGTGCCTGTGAAGAAAGCCTGTGAAGAGCCTGTGAAGAAAAGAAAGGCTCAGGGCTTTTGTCTTCATTCTGTGCCTGCATTTGCTCTCTCCCATTGTGGTTCCACCTCCAGCCCATAAAAAATAAAAAGCTGGAAAATTAGAGATAGAGCAAGAAGATTCCTTCCCATCATGGCCCTTCCCACATAAGCACCAAGGCACTTCTGGATAGCAGCCAGCAGCATAGTCTAGTATTGGGTATTGAATTGACTCAAGAAGTAACGTTCTTTGGTGCTAGATCCAGGTAGCTCTGGAGACTCAAAAAGAAGGGGGGGGGGTCCAACCGAAAAGTACTGATGCCCATTACCCTTATGCCCAAACTGTAAGCACAAGGTCATGAGCATTTTAGGCTTTGAAGAGAGAGCAAGGAAGACATGATACTGAGATGGCCAGTGGTCAGTGGCAGGCAAGGGAGACACCAAAGCCAGAATATTCTGGCCGCAGACGTATTGCTGAGAGCAATAAAGGCAACCTCTATTGGATCACAAAAGAGGCTAGCAGACTTCTCTCATGTAAGCAGGAGAAGCATTTATTATTGGCAAGGTAATCCTTTACTTGCTGAGTTCCAGAAGGCTTTACTACCCATCAGTGAGCCAAAATCTCTAGAATTCTAAAGTCAGAAAGGACCCAACAGGTGTGAGGACCCAAGGGCCTATGCTCACTGGGAAGAGAGAACACAAAGGAGAGACCTGGGGCCGATGGTGCACTGAAGGTGTAGACCCCCTGGAAAGTCACGAGCTTCTACTCAGCCTTGCAGCTAGCTAGCTGCCTGTTACCATGTGAAAAACTGGTGCCAGGTTTGTCAGAGCTAATGATTTTTCAACATAAGCCCCAAATTCCGATTTTTATGTGAAATTTCCCAATTTTAAGATGTTGGCAACTAAGTCAATGTTATTTAAAATACTGCATGGGCCAAACAAAACCCATCTGGATCTAGGGGAAGGGCAGGTTCAGGCTGTGGGCCTCCAGCTAATAACTTCTGATAGGTATCATTTATTTCATAGCCAATAATGGTAATAGCTAATAAAAATTGGGTGCTTCACACCCATGATTACATTTAGTCTTCACAGCTGAGAAAGTTAAGTTTACAGAGAACAATAACTTCTCCACGGTTGCATAGCTACATGCACAAGAGAGCCAGGATTCAAATCCAGGACTGCCTGACATCAAGTGCTAAACTCTCATCCAGAAGCGATATTGCAATTCCAGAAGCAAACTATAGTTGCCCCTAAACTCACCATCCCAAGGCATGGCACTCTGAAATTGACAACTGGTATTTGAATCACTTAGTGTTTGTGGGAGGATAAGAACGGGAAAGACAGGCTTACAGAAGAGGAGCCATAACCCCTGCCAACACACAATGGCAGGAAAGTCAGACTTTCATTCTCCATAGTGCAAGAATCCCTTCCAGGCCCCACGGGATGAGTGTTCTAGCCCCTCGCTACGCAGAGGGTAATCAGTGGATCAGCAGCTTTGGCATTCCCTAGAAGCTTGTCAGAAAGGTCAACCTCAGCCCCACCCAGAGCAGCATTTATTGAATGGACCACTTCACAACATAATCAGCTGATTTTTATGCAGGCGGAGGCTTGAGAAGCCTTTAATGGGCCCCACTGGCCCCTCTTGGAGTTGTTCTCCAGTTCACTTGGGCCTCCCATAGTTCCTAACCATACTCTACATCAGATGGCAAACTCCCTAAAGATGGAGGCTCCATCTCCCATTTCTTTTTTTGCCTCTTCCTGGCCTCAACCCAGCTGCAGGTAAGGAAGGTGGGGTGCTTCATAAAGCACACAGCAGAGGAGATCCCTCCCTAAAACCACAAACAGGCACATTAGCTCAGTCTATCAGATGGGTGGCAGGCCATTGAGAATGTGAGAATAATGAGTATCACACTTCAAATTCCCCAAATATTATCCTGGTGCTCTAGGGATATAAGTGGTACTGGCACCAAAAAAAGTGAATATATCCTATTGGCAAAAAAAGATGGTTGCCGGCTCATTGATTCTCAACATTGTCTTCCATGAAAGAAAACCAAGTTTCCCGTTTAGGTAGGAGTCTTTGTGTTCTCATACAGCCATTGCTGGCAGAAACCCTCACAAAATGCTGTGGGCGTAGATGTGAACCCGGAACTGGGCTGCTGGTGCTTAACTGCTTGCTCTTACCTTGGCTGGAATGTCACGCAGCAGGATGCCTGGACCTCTAATCTCTTACACTTAGAGCTTACTCTTTGCTCCATGGCGCATGAGTCCTTTCCAGAAAATGGGGCCAACTCCTGTTCTAACTCTTCTGCCGTTGCTGCTAAATTTTCAACTGTCCCTATATGCTGGTTAGCCTCAGAGGAGAAACAGCATGGGAGTGCAGAGGACAGACAGGCCAGTCAGCTCACATGCCTGCTTATACCAACATACCCTTTCCTGCTTTCCCAAAATATAAGGCCTCCCCAGTGATCGTGCCTTGAAGGAAAATTCTCACTGTCCCTAAGGCAACCCAAATTCTTTAAACATGTATGTCACCCCAACTTCTTCTACAGCCCTCACCTGCCTCAGAGACCATAATCACTCAAGGAAAAATAAAGTAAAATTTCCCAACACCCTCCTCCTCCTCCCCATGGACCAGCTTTGTGCACACGTGCAGCTGGAAAGCAGCTCCTGGCTCTAAACCACTGAGGCTTTCCATTCCAGTGAAACTGTGATGTTGCCATGGAAACAACCAGTGAGGTGTTTCTCTGGCTGTGACCCAGGCTGAGGACCCGAGGCCCACGTTACAGACACCCTCATCGGCTGGCATCGCAGGAGCCCTATGCCACCCCCCAACGCAGGGCAGCTCCCAGGACATCCATGGTGCTTTGGTAGCCCTGCATGTGTAGGTGCATGGGCTCACATGTTTTCTTTTCAGCCCAGCCCCTCTCGGCACACAAAAGGCACATTCTTGGGGGGAGGGGGGAAGAAAGAAAAAAAAGGAAGAAAGAAAAGAAAAAGAAAAAATGTATTTTTTTTTCCTGCATTCCAGCTGCCTGAGCTAAGCGGAGGAATGAATGGTTTGGGAAAAATCTCACACAGGAATAAATTTACAAGGGACAGCTGAGCGGATAAATCCAGTCCCCAAAGAGGGGCATTACGAGGCCTTTTGGCAGGAGACTTGCCCCTTGTGCAAAGCTGTCTAAAAAGAAAAACAGAGCAAGAGAGGGGAGCTTTCAAACCCACCCCAAAATAAACCTTTCAGAAATCCTTTTAACTCCCTCTAGCTGTTAGCATTTCAAGACAGGAGGAGGCCCATTAACAAAGGCAAATCAATCCTTTCTTGGTGGACTTCCCTAAGCTTGTCTGCGATGCAGCTCTCACTCCTCCCTTGCCCAGGTACATGGTTCAAGCTTACCCAGGTTTTCTGGCTTGACTTGTCCACATATGCAATGACAAACACGGAGTTTGGCCTAGTAAGAATGTGGCAAACAGCTAGGGATGTCTCCTGAGGTGGCCCCCTTGGCTGAAAAGTGGGCCAAACAGGATAGGGACAGACTGGACTGGGTGGACCTGGGAGCTGGACGTAGGCCCACCTAGTGGGAAGAGGGAAGCTCTACAGGAAAGGATGGCTCTGTGACAGGCTGAGGGTGGCTGCCACCAATGCTGGAGGGGTCCAAACGGGACGTGTTTATTCCCTTGAGTGACCGCAGTTGTTTTCTACAAAGACTGGGTAAGATTAAGCCAGAATCATTTTTGGACATTTCCCCTGAGAAGGGGTGTTAAACACTTGCCTCACCCCTGCTTCTTCTTCTACTTTTTTTTTTTTAAGATTTTATTTATTCATTTGACAGAGAGAGGCACAGCAAGAGAAGGAACACAAGCAGGGGAGTAGGAGAGGGAGAAGCAGGCCCCCGCAGAGCAGGGAGCCCCACGTGGGGCTCAATCCCAGGACGGGACCACAGGATCATGACTTGGGCTGAAGGCAGACGCCTAACAACTGAGCCACCCAGGCACCCAGCCCCTGCTTCTTTACCACTTCCTTGACTCACCACAACGAGTGGCTGGTTACTAGAATTAGGAAAAGTCCCCTTCGTTATTTTGAGGTCTGAACTCAGTTAACCCATGTCTTCTCCCTTTTCTCTGGAAACCAAATCCTAGACCCTTTACAGCTGGCAATGACCTTCTTGTTCCTCATCATAGCTTTTCCCAGGCTCTTCCATCCCCAGGAGAGCCTGAGACTCTAAGCCCAGCCGGATGGGCTCCTCTGGGAAAGCCGAACTATTGACCGTCACCAAACGTGTCCACATTGCATGCCTTGAGCAGTGTGGAGCTCAAGTTACACTGCTCCTTATCCACTCGTATTCTTATTTCTGAAGTCACTGGGGGGTCAGGGCCTGGTCAGCATTTGGCACTGTCCTGCTCTGCATGAGCACACAGAGACATAGAAAGACATATATGCAATGATTAATCCCTGCCCCTAGTGAGCTCCAAACTCTGACTAGACAATAATTACCAGTTGCTGGGTACTGGGTATGTTCCAGGCCCTGAGCTTTTGACTAAGCATTTCATTGTGTTAGGTACTTTGCATTTGCATTCAAAATGCAGGCTTTCCCTGCTAGCTGAAAGTGGAGTTCCTACAAAACCTTTCATAAGCTGAAATGGCATAAAGCAAAGAATCAATATTATTTTGAAAAAATGAAAATGCTCTTCAGATTTCTTTCAGTTAGCAAAAACAGCTACTAATGCGGGTCTTTTGTAGAAGCAAAGTGGCATAAAGTGAACTTTTGGGTAGCAGGGGAATGCATAGCGTTCAAATGCTCAGAGGAGTCTGACTAACGGGAGGTGAATCCTGGTCCACCTCTTATCAGCTGTGCATCCTCATGCATTAACCTCTCAGAGTCTCGTTCTCCTCATTTGTGAAACAGACTATAGTATCTACTTTGTAAGACTGTTGTAAGAATTGAATGAAACCATGTTCGTAAAGCTCTTGGGTCAGTGACAAGCACATAGGGCTTGAAATGGTATTGATCAGAGAGGGCTCAAAAGGCATGATTGAGTTTCTGGTTGGTGAAGACCGTGGAGGTGCTGGAAACAGCACGCCCAAGAGTACAGAAGCTCTGTCCCCCTTTCCGCATGTCTTATCTCATGCATCTCATCCATCTGGCTATTCCTGATTTGAAGAAACACTTCCTTTACCCACAATAGAGTAAACCAGTTACCCTTCATGTGAAAATCCTACAAGGTTCTCAGCCAAAACAGCAACAGCCCTTGTTCGTTGTTTAATCCTTGCATGTTAAACATGAAGCAGAATGCATCCTACTACAAGAGTGAAAAGACAAAGGGGAGCTCCAGAGGGTCATACACCTCTTCAAAGGAAGAATGCTTCACCAGTTTCTTGCTTTTGTCTATGTCCTTTGAATCATATGTAAATAGAAATTGGGTGAGGTCTACCATCCATATTCAGTGTGATTTAGCAATTAAATGTTTTGCCTTAATAAGGAAGGAAAAGGGGGCACCTGGGTAGCTGAGCCAGTTAAGCATCTGCCTTTGGCTCAGGTCTTGATTTCAGGGTCCTGAGATGGAGCCCCACATCGCACCTGTTTGGTGAGCAGTCTGCTTCTCCTTTTCCCTCTGCCCCTCCCCCCTGCTCATGTGCTCTCTACTGCTCGCTCTCTCTCGCTCTATCTTAAATAAATGAAATCTTTAAAAAATAAGGAAAATAGGAATATCTTAATGGGTATCTATGTAAAAACATACTTATATTCATACACATACTTCTATTTGCAAAAGTCAACTGGAAGAAGAGTCCAGACACTAATGACAATGGTTAGCTAAAGAAAGTGGGTTGAATACCCAAAGAACAAATAATCCATTCAAGAAATGGGCAGAAGACATCAACAGACATTTCTGCAAAGACATCCAAATGGCCAACAGACACATGAAAAAGTGCTCAACATCACTTGGCATCAGAGAAATACAAATCAAAATCGCAGTGAGATACCACCTCACACCCATCAGAATGGTTAAAATTAACAAGTCAGGAAAAGACATGTCAAGGATGCAGAGAAAGGGGAACCCTACTACACTGTTGGTGGGAATGCAAGCTGGTGCAGCCACTCTGGAAAACAGTATGGAGGTTCCTCAAAAACTTGAAAATAGAGCTTTCCTACGACCCAGCAATCGCACTACTGGGTATTTACCCTAAAGTTATAAATGTAGTGATTTGAAGGGGCACATGCACCCCAATGTTTATAGCAGCAATGTCCACAATAGCCAAACTATGGAAAGAACCTAGATGTCCATCAACAGCTGAATGGATAAAGAAGATATGGTATACACACACACACACACACACACACACACACACACACACACACACACACAATGGAATACTATGCAGCCATCAAAAGAAACAAAATCTTGCCATTTGCAGCAACGTGGATGGAACTAGAAGGAATTAAGCTAAGTGAAATAAGTCAATCAGAGAAAGACAATTATCATATGATCTCTCTGATATGAGGAATTTGAGAGGCAGGGCAGGGGGTCATGGGGAGTAGGGAGGGAGAAAATGAAACAAGATGAGATTGGGAGAGAGACAAACCATAAGAGACTCTTAATCTCATGAAACAAACTGAAGGTTGCTGGTGGGTAGGGGGGCAGGGATAGGGTAGCCAGGTTATGGACATTGGGGAGGGTATGTGCTATGGTGAGTGCTGTGAAATGTGTAAGTCTGATGATTCACAGACCTGTACCCCTGAGGCAAATAATACATTATATGTTAATGTTAAATGTAGTGTTAAAAAAAAAAAAAGTGGGTTGAAGAAGTTTTGGATAAAACTGAAATCTTCTGAGTGTATGTTTTGCAGTATTTTGTATTTCAATTAAGTAAATGTCTTACATATAAAAACCATAGTTAAAGCAAACAGGAAAAGAAAACAAGCCATAAAATCAAACATAAAAAATACAAAATAATCCAACTGCACAGCCTATTAAAATGATAAAAGAAATAGTAATGATCAGTAGTTTTTATGTTACTAGCAATATTGACAATGCAATTTGAAACTTTTATAAAAATTGTAGGAAAAAAATCTGTACAATGTTCTGACTAGAAGAGATACAATTATAGAATGAAAGAAACCAAGGAAAACTGTAACATTAAATATGGAAAGGAAAAAGTAACATTATTGTTATTAATAATAATTAAGAGTCCCAGTGGCTGCCCCAACCACCACAGCCTGCCAATGGTGCTGGGCTTAGACTGTCATATTAGAAGATAACATTTTTCTCTCTCTCTCTTTTATTTTAAAAGATTTTATTAATTTGTTCGACAGAAAGAGCACGAGTGGTGGGGAGAGAGAAGCAGACTCCCCGCTGAACGGGGAGCCCAGTGCAGAGCTCAATCCCAGGACTCTGGGATTATGACCTGAGCTGAAGACAGATGCCTAACTGACTGAGCCACCCAGGTACCTCCTGAAGATAACATCTTTGTGTCACCAGCCCTTCCTAGCCACTAACCCTCAAAACCAGGTGCCGTCTTCCCCCAGCCAGAAAGGAACCTGAGAGAAGACTTCTGGGATGCTTAGAAACTGTAGAATTGTCTTGGAGGGACCATTCAGCTTTGGGTCTAAAATGTTTCCTTTGGGTGGCATTTGAATGACCCAAGTCTGTCCCCTTCTTTTTTCTTCTACTGGCTCCCTTAAGAGTCAAGAAATTATAGTGAAATCAAGAAAGTGCATAAAGAGTCTAACCTTGCCTCTTTTGAAACTTTCCTCCTTTGAACTTGTATCCTTGAATAAGTCATCCTTGTTTTCTGAGTCTCAGTTTCCTAATTTGTAAAACTGGTGTACCATAATGCCCATCTTGCTAAAATTTAGAGATAATGTGTATAACATACTTAGTGTATATATTCTATAAATGGTTAGTATCATCCTTATTATTTTCTTTGGCATATAAAAATGTTTCATGAGTTGCAAAACTTCATGTAAATGTCAAGTGTCATTAATTATGCTTCAGTATTATCAGAAATTGTACATGACACCTCTGGTACTGTGTAAAGAAATCACACAGACCCTGGCTCTGCCTCAGTGTGGCAGCAAGTACAAAAATGGGCAGAATCCACAGTCTGCAGAAGAAAATCATCCAGCAGATATCCGAATTCACATTATGCCTTGCCATTTAGGGGTATAGGCTGGGGTATAGTCATCATTGGGATGGAGATCGAAGGAATAGCCTTAAGCATGTTCCTTTCCTGCAGTGAATAGCAGTTAATAAAATCCTTTTGGAGTAGCACAAACATTGGCCATTCAGTAGTAGGTGGAGAAAGTGGAAGTGGCTGGGATTGTTTTTGGTGTTCTGTGATCACACCACAGGCTACAATGTGTTTTTAATAAGGAATTATTAATAAGTGGACAATAACTGCTTATTAAGCCTAAATTAAGTGCATGTTTGAGAGAATGAAGCACTATTGAAGAGGGAATTCACTGATATTTTCTTATTATAAGCTATTACTTTTGAAATGTCAGAGCTCCATTCTGTCCAGGAGATCTTGGCTTTCAGAGGAACTCAAAGTCCAAGCAAGAGATTAATCTATCTGAAGAGAAAATGATGGCCTTTCTGAAGGGTGTGGGTAATGGTCACAAGAATGATGATAACCAGCTAGAAATCTCATTCTCAGTTGGGCCAAAAGAAAAGGACATCCTGGAGAGGTTCTGCATCCAAGCCGAACATTGTGATCATTAACATCTATTGTAAGCTTCCAAATGTTTGCCAGGATGACACCAGGTAATTTACAAACATCACTTTGTTTATTTCTGGTGACAGTTCTCTGAAGTAGTTATTATTAGTGTCACCTACAAAAGACCACTGCTCAGAGAGATTCAGAAACATGCCTAACATTGCATAGTAGAATGAGAATTCCAACCAGGTCTGGATGCCTGGCTCCAGAGCTGACACCCCAGGCTGACGGTGCCTATCCCTATGACATCACTGTATAGTGCTCATTCTTGTTTTCAGGGTGTGTCCTCCAACCCCTGTTCCCAACTTCTTCCTCAGTAACAGAACCCCACAAAGGTTAGGTGAACATGTTGCTACTGAAAGTAAAGACATTTCCCAGTCTCTCTGCAGCTACATCAGGCCATATGACTAAGTATTGGGCAGCAGGAAAGAAGTCTGAAGCAATGTGTTTAATTTCTGGAAATTATCCTTAAAGGGAAGAGATGGGTCTTTCCCCTCCCCTTTGCTCCCTTTCCTTTTCCAGCTGCTTAGAATGCAGATATAATGACAAAAGTTGGAGCCACCACCTTGGGCAACAAGACAGAAACTACTTATTGAAGATGGCAGATGAGTAACATAGGAGTTTGGTCACTGACAATTATAGAGCCACAGTAACAACCCACAGTAACAACAATGCTGGCTCTCCAGCATTTAATGTGCAGGTTGGATAAACCTTAATGTACTGATTTTGGGTTTTCTGTCACTGACCTGGATAGAATCCTATCTATTGCACTGGATATCTCCATTCTTTCCCCTATCTCTTCCTACTTTGTCATTGTTCTTTTCTGAATTATCTTCTTTTCCTCCCATATATTTCATCTAAATGGATTCAAATTACACATGTATCATATTAAACAAATCACCAAAGGGGTAGAAGGACAGCCTAGGACCTCTGAAGAAGGCAGGTGGTGAGTTGGAGCTAAGGACTGGGCTCTTAGAGGCAATGTTCTTGGGCTTGGTCATCCAAGAGAGATTAGTTCAAACCCAGTTCTTCCTGCTCAGTTAGACTCCCTGCCCATTTATGAGGCACAATATAAATCTTGCCAACAAAATCCTTCCAAGAAAATAAATTCAAGTCATTCTGCTTCTCTGATTTCTCTCCTGCCATCATTCCCAGAAAGATGTACATGATGTGGCTGTCATGAAACATCTGTCTCTAAATCACCCAGAAGTGCCAGGTTCCAGGCAGGACCAGGCCAGACTAGACTGGACTTTCCCCTCCTGTGTGTGTCATCCTTGTTTATCTTCCAGGACATGTCCATCTGAGTATTGCTGCAAAGAGAAATTGTTCTTACATCTCCCATGGGAGTGGTTCAAAGAGTTCCAGCATGGATGAGCCCTAAAATTTCCCTGAATCATTGAATCTTAAAGCTGGAGAAACTACAGAAGTCACTTTGTCCAGAAAGATGATAATCTTACAGTTGGAGGAAGCAACATAGCCAAGGCCAAATATTTTGTTACTAGAGAATTGAGACCACTAATAATAATAATAATAATAATGAGAGAAACATTTAATCAGCTCTTGCTATGTGCCAAACCCTTTGCTAAGCACTTAACATGGACTATATGATTTAATTCTCACAACAACCCAATGAGATATGTACCCAATCCAAAGGTTCAGAGAAATTTAATAACTTGTCTGATATTACAAGATGATAGGCTTTTGAGTTAGGATTCAAACCTGAGTGTGTTTGTTGCTTTAGCCTGAGCTCTACTCTTTTTACAGCATCATGCTACCAATTCATTACTTGTTAAAGCAAGGCAACGTCACAATCTCCTTCTTCACAATTGAGCCAATCCAGACACACTGTAGTCTCACAGAGTTGTTGTCATCAAGCTTATTCATACAGGGTGTTGTCCTTGGGATACCCAATGACCTTGACACAGATAGTCCCTCTGTGGAAATCTAAAATCCATATCTGCAGAAAGGCTGGGCTTCACATCTATCCACAGACACCAACCTAAGCAACCACTTTTAAGGTTCAGGCACAAACCTGATACCAGGATCTTCCCTGCCCTTCACCCCCTCACTAGCTTATTCAGTCCTTCAAGAACTATTTATTTAGCCAAATAAAACTATGTTCAACATTAGGGATAAAGGCTGAACAAAAGAGATCTGGTGCCTGACTTTAAGGAACATTTCAGTGGGAGAGATAAACAATAAATGCATAATTTTCACAAATATTTAGTGGCAATTGTGATTAAAACCACAAGGGAAAAGTTCACACAAGTGTATAAAAGCAGCATATGTGGCAAGCAAGTGGGATGTGAGAAGCCTCTGAGATGGATGGAAACTTGGTAAATTCCAAAGCCTGAAAGAAGCCAAGGTGTTGAAGACTTGAGTAGAAGTCAGACCATTTAAGACCTAAGAGACCATGTTAGAATATTGGACTTGATCCCAGGAGTAAGGATGAGCCACAGGAGAGTTTTACACAGGCAAATGATAGAGTCTGATTTGCTCTTATAAATATTTTAGCTGTTAAGTGCAAAAGATATCAATTGGAATGGAGGCAGAGAAGCCTGTCAAGCTGTCAGAGTCACCAAATAAGGGGTGCTGAATTTGCCCAAAAGAGGGAGCAGAGGAGAGAGACAAGTAGAGGCATTGGGGTAGTAGGTAAAATTGACAGGCCCTGCATGTGAAGGGAGTGAAGAGCTCAGAAGAGCAGCCTTATCTAGAGACACAGGTTTGGGGGGTGTCATCCTGTAGTATTTGAAGCCATAGAAGTGTGTGAGATCTCCCAAAGAAAAGTAGTGGGAGAAGAAAAAGTGGTCTAGGATCAAAACCTGAGAACTTCTAAAATTAAAGATCAGGCAGAAGGAAAAGATCCATCAAAGGAGACTGAGAGAATAAATATCCAGAGAAGCAGGAAGCCAGCCAGGAGTGTGTGGCAACACAAAGGCAACAGAATGTTCCAAGAAGGAGAGATTGGTCATTGGTGTGAACATGCCATAGTGGACAAGAAAGATGAAAAATCTTTCTTCATCTTTGAAACTTCCAGGTTGGTGACTACATGGAAATGCTGGGAAGATGGCTTGACAGGGCAGGGAAGGGAATCTCCACCCAACCCTTGCCCCATGCATCTCTTCCAATTCATTTGGCTGTTGCTCTATTCTTTTTTTTTTTTTTTTAATTTTATTTTTCATAAACATATAATATCTTTTTATCCCCAGGGGTACAGGTCTGTGAATCGCCAGGTTTACACACTTCACAGCACTCACCATAGCACATACCCTCCCCAATGTCCATAATCCCATCCCCCCAACCCTCCTCCCCCCATTAACCCTCAGTTTGTTTTGTGAGATTAAGAGTCACTTATGGTTTGTCTCCCTCCCAATCCCATCTTGTTTCATTTACTCTTCTCCTACCCCCTTAACCCCCCATGTTGCATCTCCTCTCCCTCATATCAGGGAGATCATATGATAGTTGTCTTTCTCCTATTGACTTATTTCGCTAAGCATGATACCCTCTAGTTCCATCCATGTCGTCGCAAATGGCAAGATTTCATTTCTTTTGATGGCTGCATAGTATTCCATTGTGTATATATACCACATCTTCTTTATCCATTCGTCTGTTGATGGACATCTAGGTTCTTTCCATAGTTTGGCTATTGTAGACATTGCTGCTGTAAACATTTGGGTGCACGTGCCCCTTCGGATCACTATGTTTGTATCTTTGGGGTAAATACCCAGCAGTGCTATTCTTTATAATAAACCAGTAAGCCAGGCACTGGTCAGGAGACTTCTACCCAAAGCAGAAGTCCAAATACCAACATATCAATACCATCTAGAAATTCGTCTATTTTAAATCACTTTTAAATCTATGACAGGAGTGTTCCTAAAATGTTGCTACTACAAGTTATTCAGGGATTGACTAAGGAGGATAAGTCAGACGGGGAAGAAGACATGTTCCTACAAAGGTGGTTGAGCATGTCCCAGAGCCAAAAAGCTAAAGGGTAAATTTTGAATCAGATGAGGATGATAATAATGATCATTTTATGAACATTAGTTTGTTAAAAGGAAACAAAATACATTTAGAAATTTTTAAGATTCAAAAAAATAAAAATGAGCACTTTGGAAATTATGGTGGTGGTTGATACCCGATATAATCTGCTGGAATCTCTTGGGTTGACAGTTCCTGGATCCCCATTTTGAACAGTGGAAGTGTCCTGGATTACTTTTCAGAAAGAAGTAATCCTTTTTTACCATAGGACATATAGTAATGAGGTGGTCAAAATGCAGAGGCTAACATTAGAACACTAAATCAAATGGTTAGAGTGTTTGCTTATGTCAGTGTCCAGAGACAACTTTGTGGGCTAATGGCAGCAGACCGTGGTGTTGACTGGTGGCTCCGTCATTGCGGCAACAGGTAGTTGTCAAAGGCACAGACCTTGTGCTGAGTGACTGAATCTAGGATCCATGTTTCTGACAGATACGTGGCGGTCACCTTCCTCTTTCTTTGGGAGGGTCTGATGAAGATGCTGGCCTGGCGTGGGATTCGCGTGATCTGATCCCCACACAGGAGGACCAGTTCCCGCAGCTTGGCTCTGGGGGGATCGCTGGCCGGGGTGATGAACATCACAGGCTGATCGGCAAACAGGGTTCTCTGGTACCGACCCGCAGACTTTTACATGCTCAAGAGCCCACTCTTTTTATCCTTCAGAAGCAAAAGCGGCAGTCCCCACCCAAGTTATCCCACTGGTAGATTACCTCTTTATTAACCTCTTTATAATTTTGATAATTTCTAGAAATTCTTGATTTCCTGAAGGCAAAAGGATCTATGAGAACAACGTCTAAATTCAATGCTTATTACTACTTGCTATATCATTGCTGGAGTGATCTATTAAGCACCAGACTTGGGGTCAGTTATAAACTCTAGGGTGCTTACTGCACTGCATGTGATGAACTTATAGCATCAATATCATCCTTCCAAAGGGTAATGGTGGCACTTCAAAGATCACGAAGAGCAAGATAAACTCAAACCTAAAGCCAAAAGGAAAGAAGAACCAAGCTCTAGCTTTCAGAGACAACATACGGATGCTTTACTCCTAGACCTAAGACAGAAATTTCCACCCAAATTTGTGTAGCAAAAATCCGGGAAAAAGCCTGTCCCACTGGATCAAAGAAAGAGGCAGAACCTATACCAGAAACTGTAAAATCTAATGAGAAGGAGACCACAAAGAACATCCAACAGATAGTGAGCACCAAAGGTCCCCTGAAAAATGAATGAGACTTCAGTGAGCAATGAGTAGGAGAGAAGCTTGCCCATTACACCTCTTGCCCATTATTGATGCCTCATTACTGTGACAGGCTCTTGAACTTTAAAATTCTTTGTCACATCCCTTCCATTTGTATGAATGTGCTTTTTCTTTAAAAAAGGATGTAAGGATCCTCAGGCTTGTGATATGAATATTTTTTATGTATTTTTGTAACCTTTCCCCTATTGGACTTCAAGAGCCTCCTTACTCAAATGTATACTGCTATATACATCTCAAAACAAAGGTATTTGTATTAAAAAATTAAAATTAAAAATTAAATCATTACAACTTGAGTTTATAGTTGAAGTATTTTTAAATATTTCTGTTAATTGAAGAATTTGAAAGAGACTTAGAGAAACTATTGTGTAAGAATTTATATTTTTGATATTAGCTCTTGAAGATGATTTCATTACTAGAGAAACTTCACAGCTCAAGGACATATATAACAGCATTGGTTCTTATATTTTAATCTCGTTGACATTACCTGGAAATGTATTATAAATTTTAGAATGTCATTTTCCTGACGTATCTGAATATATATCTTACTGAATGAGGGCTTTGCTTAAATGTCATTCTTGGGTAGGGATTAAAATAAATCCACTATGATACATTGCTGCTTCATGATCAAAGACTATACTATGTCAGTATTTTAATGTGGTTACATTAAGCAAAATTTGAGGTAAAAAGCTTATAAATATTAACATCTTTATAATTTTAATAATTTCTAGAAATTCTTGATTTCCTGAAGGCAAAGGATCTAATGAGAACAATGTCTAAATTCAGTGCTTGTTACTAAGTATGTGTTCTTTTTCTAATGCTTGTGATAGCATCAGCCACACAGACTTTGAATAATTAGTCCAAAATGTGAATTGAACAGTCCAAAAAAAAATAATGATGCCCATTGAATAGAGCACATATTACTGACTTTAGCAAAAACCATTTCAATAAAATGGTGAGGACTGAAGCCAAGTTGAAATGAAATCCAGAGTGAATTGAGGGAAGGGAGTGGAAATAACCATTTCTACAGACCCTTTTTCATTTTAGACTTACCCTGGATTAGCTCTGACTCATAATCCTTTCAGGGTCACCCGAATTCTTGCTTCAGTCCCATAGGAGGAAGATGTTAGAAGATTGGAACCAAATCTCCCTGGATCTAGTCCAGCCCCAAGACTAAGATAATGATTAAAGAAGTAAAATCACCAAGTCTAAGTTTATATGAACTGGGTCAATATTTTTAAGAACCTTGCAACATTAAATTATATTATAAATTTTATATGTAGACTTGGGGAATGGTAATTTTCTAACAAGCTAAGAGTTGACTACAGGGTCAGAATAATAGACATTATTTGACATTAAGAGATCTGGGACAAGGAGGTGTGAAAGAAGTCAAGGTGTGATTAGTGGGAGCAAAAAGTGTTAATAGAAGGACCTGCCAAAGAGAAGAAATAATCAAGTAGGAATAAAATGGTCAAGGCTAGAGACTGAGGATCAGGATAGCTGATGATGCTTGACCAGATAAAGGCACCCAAGGTAGAATCAAGGGGTGTGAGATTAAAGGGTATGAAAAATTCAAATAAATGTTAGGTGGTAGGGCACCTGGGTGGCTCAGTCAGTTAAGCATCTGACTCTTGATTTCGGCTCAGTTCATGATCTCAGGATCGTGAGACTGAGCCCCACTTTGGGCTTCAAGCTCAGTGCAGAGTCTGCTTGAGATTCTCTCCCTCTCCATCTGCCCTTCCTCCTGCTCATGCTTTCTCTCTCTCTCTCTCAAATAATATTAATTAATTAAGTAAATGTTAGGTGGCTAGAGTGGGAGAAGTTACTACTGCTTCCAAGGACTGGGCTTCTAACCATATGGACACAGCCTCAATATTTCTTCCACCTACCCTATGAAGTATCATTAGTCTCATTTTAAATAAGGCAACTTGTCTTGGGTCACACAGCCAGTGAGTAGCAGTCTCAGGATTCAGCTCCAGATGACCTGACCCAGGACCCACGACAGTACTCACTCATGGTAATACGTGAGCCCAGCCAACTAACCTCTCCTCCTGGTGTGATGTACTATCATTTATAGGTAGAGGTTTCATTGCTCTAGGACTTCTACTTTTTTTTTCTTTTTTTTTTTTTTTTTGAAGATTTTATTTATTTATTTGAGACACAGAGAGAGAGAGCGTGCACGAATGGAGTGAAGGGTAGAGGGAGACGCAGATTCCCCACTGAGCGGGGAGCCCAATGTGGGGCTCGATCCTGGGACTCCGGGATCATGACCTGAGCTGAAGGCAGCTGCTCAATCGACAGAGCCACCCAGGTGCCCTAGTTTCTTAATCATACCAGTTTCCATGATTAGGGGCCAGGGGCACAAAGCAATCTTCACAAGGTTACTGCAAAACTCTCTTGCCCTGCTGCTGCTTCTGATCTAGCAAGCTAGCGGAAAATTCTTCAGTTTAGCTGTCCTGATGAAAAATCTATCCATTACCTTAAAATCATCTCTCTGTGGTAATCGAACACCTAAAGCATCTACAAAGGCAAACCAGGATTACCAGTTGATTAAATCCTGAAATTAGTTCTTTGAAACCCACCCCACCTCTCCACTTTGTGTGGCTGACGGCTGATGGCAGCATTTTGTCCCGGATGTTGAACTTCCCCAGCTTGTATAGTTTATGCCATGCAGAAGACCCAGGAAGGACAGCAGGTAGTGGTTGCAAAATATTGCCAACTGAACATCTTTTTTTCTCATTCACTGTTACAGACACACAGGACAGCTCCGGCTCCCGGCCTCTGACTGCAAACAGCTGACTCAGCACAAACTGACGGAACAGAAAGTCACCCCAAACTGTGTGTGCATGTGCATCTGAATGTGTGCATCGCTGTGCGTGTTTGAATCTTTGTGTGCATCTAAGAGAGGACTTAGAGATACTCCAAACCTGAATGCTCATTCCATCTTATCTGCCCCATTTAGGTACATGTTGGAGTATAAGGGAGAAGTGAAGCAAGGTGCAAATAAGATCACTCCCCTGAGTGTCAGGCAACATAAAGAATGATGTTTGGGGACCAGTTCAGTTCGTTTGTATCTTTATTTCAACTGAAGCTCTTCTGTTCCCACATGCCCCAGGGATGAAGTGCAAAGCCCCTGTGGGGTCTGCTGGAGCTATTTTCCCAGTTGCTAAGCAATATCAGTCCCACTTTGTGCATGGTGAGCTCATGCCTGTGCTGTGACAGTGACTGTGGGTGATCTAGGGTTAGCTTTACAACAACCAGAAAAAGTCGGGGGGGGGGGTCGTGTGTGTGCAAAGAGCACACATGAGCAGTGACAAAGTGATGAAGGATGACTAGGGCCATGAGGAGCAGTAAAAACAATGAGTACCATTTTAAGGATCTACTCTGTGCCAGGTATTAGGCTAGGCACACGAGTTCACTGAAATAAGGAGGACACAAACAGGGGAGGCAGCCACATGAGAACAGATGCCTGCCATTCACTCTTGTATTTGCCTCACATGGTGCCTGGCACATGCTGTGAGTTGAGAAATTATTATTCAAATAAGTGAGTCACAGTATTTAAGAGAAGGAAAGAGCCACCATCTAATCCAATTCTGTCATGTACTATACGAGACAATCTTTTGGAGAAAATCCATATAAACACCCTCCATCTATCCCCCAGACACATCTGACTCACATTTAGAAGGCCCACACAGGAAAGCTGCAAATAGAGGAGGTTCTGGCCCTCCATTCCCAGTTGCAGAGGACCCAAACAACCACTGGCAATCAAGAAGAGAAGGTGGGAGCCAAGCCTGATTGCAAATATTTGCCTTGGCCCTTCATTCCCACTCCCACCACCCCCCACCCCAAGCCCTGAGAGCTCAGGTGTGGGCTGCTTCAACAGGATCCTAGCCATTATGGCTGACTCCTTTCTCTTGCGGTTTCTCTTCCAAACCTTTCCGATAACACAGCAGCAATGGTTTCTCTTCCTGCAATTATTTCCTTCCTAAGAGCCTGCCCCGTCTCTCCCCACCCCCACCAAGCAGCCTTCCTTCTCCTGCAGGCTCCTCCCCACTACCTGGGTTTATCCAACCTCTTCTTCCACAAAGCCCCAAACCTGTTGGCTGGCTGCTCCTGCCAAACCAGTCCTCTCTGCACCTGCCACACACATTTTACCCAGACTGAAGTATAAGCCTTTGACAAATGACCCCACTCTTCTCTTTGTCAAACTGCAGTCATTATTTCTGTGTAAGACCTCCTCCTCCAAGAAGCCATCCTTCTCCATTCTCTCCCAGGCTAGTAGTCTTATTTTCGTCTGGATTTCCAGGAACTTTTTTTTTTTAACTGTGGTAAAATAAACAACATAAAATTTATCATTTTAACCATTTTTAAGTGTATAGTTTAACAGCATTAATATATTCACATTCCAGAACATTTTGTCTTCCTAAAACTGAAACTCCACATCTATTAAATAATTCCCCATTTCTCCCTCCCCTCAGCCCCTGACAACTACCCTTTCTGACTTACAAATTTGACTACTCTGGGTACCTCATATAGGTAGACTCTCAATATTTGTCCTTTTGTGTCTGGCTCATTTCACTCAATAATATCTTTAAAGTTTGTTCATGTTGTATCATATTTCAGATTTGCATTCCTTTTTAGGACCAAATAATATCTCATTGTATTTTGTTTATCTGTTCAACTGCCAATGGACATTTAGATTATTTCCACCTTTTGGCTATTACAAATAATGCTACTATAAACATTGGTGTACAAATATCTGAGTTCTTGTTTTCAATTCTTTTGGATATATACCCAGGAGTGAAGTTGCTAGATCATTCAGTAATTCAATGTTTAATTGTTTTCCACAAAGTTGAACCATTTTACCTTCTTATCAGCAAAGCACAAGTGTGTCAATTTCTCTACATCCTTACTACACTTGTTATTTTTTGTTTTTGTTTTGTTTTTTAATAGCTACTCTAATGGGTATGAAAAATAGCTCTTTTAATGTCATTGTGGTTTTAATTTGCATTTTCCTATGGCTAGTGATGATGAGTTCTTTTCTGATTATTGACCATATCTTTCCTGAAGAAATAGTTATGCCAGTCCTTTAAGCATTTTTAATTGGGTTGCTTTTGTTGTTGTTGACTTATAGGAATTCTTCATATATTCCAGACACTAATCTGTTATCAGCTTTGTGGTTTTCAAATATTTACTTCCATTCTGTGGCTTGCTTTTACATTCTGTTGGTAGTGTCCTTAGATGCACAAAAGTTTTAAATTTTGATAGGTCCAATTTATCTGTTTTTTCTTTTGTTACCTATGCCTTTGGTGTCATCAAAAATATCATTGCTAAATCTACTATCATGAAGATTTTTTCCTGTATATTCTTCTAAGAGTTTTATAGTTTTAGCTCTTACATTTAGGTTGTTTATATCCATTTTGAGTTAAATTTCTATAAATGGCATTAGGTCAGGGTCATCTGGGTGGCTCAGATGGTTAAGCGTCTGCATTCGGCTCAGGTCATGATCCTGGGGTCCTGGGATTGAGCCCCGCTTCGGGCTCCCTGCTTAGCAGGGAGTCTGCTTTCCCCTCTGCCTCTGACTCTCTCCCCTGCTCATGCTCTCTCTCTCTCTCTCTCAAATGAATAAATAAAATCTTTGAAAAAATAAATAAATAAATGGCATTAGGTCAGGCTTTAATTTCATTCTTTTGCAGTGGATATCCAGTTTCCCCAACACCATCTGTTGAAAAGACAATCCTTTCCTCTTTGAATGGTCTTGATACTACTGTTTAGAATCATTTGACCATACATGCAGGGTTTATATCTGGGCTCTTTATTCTATTCCACTGGTTTATAGGTCCATCTTTATGTCCATACTGTCTTATTTTGATTACTGTAGATTTGTAGTAAGTTTTGAAATCAGGTAGAGTGAGAACTTCAACTGTTCTTTTTCTTTTTTTTTTTCTTAAAGATTTTATTTATTTATTTGTTTATTTGAGAGAGAGAGAGAGAAAGAAAGAAAAAGAGAGTGAGAGGGTGCATGTGAGAGAGTATAAGCAGAGGGAGTGGCAGAGGGAGAGGAGGAAGTAGGCTCCCTCCTTGAGCAGGGATCTTGCTGTGTGGCTCAGTATCAGGACCCTGGGATCATGACCTGAGCTAAAGGCAAATGCATAACTGGCTCAGCCACCCAGATGCTCCTCAACTGTTCTTTTTCAAGATTTTTTTTTCTTCTTCTTCTTCTTTTTTCCATTTGTGCTCCCTTGAGGTTATATATGAATTTTGGGAAGGATTTTTTTCCTATTTCTGCAAAAAACGATGGTATTTTGATAGGAATTGCATTTAATATGTAGATTGCTTTGGGTGGTACCTGGGAAGTTTTAAAAACATTTCCTTAAAGTTATTTATTGTTTTTTGTGTATGAATATCTCCTTTAGTCAACTAAATGATAGATTTCTGATAATTAGAACTGTGTCTTCTGTCTTTTCTATCTCTCAGTACAATAGTGAAGACACCAAGCTATAGGCAAAAAGATGAATTATTATTTTTCTAATTAGATTTCTTTAATGGGGAAACTAGGAACTATTAACTAACTACCCCCAAATTTTCTTCTAGGTTTGGATGACTTGGAGCTGATCAAGAAAATAATAGGGGCCTCCAATCCCTGTCATATGTGGAAGACACACACTCCCTTCCTGGATCACCACTTAAAGTTGATAACTGACTGTATCACCAGAGAGGTCAACACCTCTTCCCTCCCTGATAATTGCTGCTGTTTGGATATGACTGTTCATAAGAAACCTGAACAGAGGGCCACCTGGGTGGCTCAGTTGGCTATGCATCCCACTCTTGATTTCAGCTCTGGTCATGATTTCAGGGTCATGAGTTCAAGCCCTGTGTTGGGCTCTGCTCTGGGCATGGAGCCTGCTTAAGATTCTTTCTCTCCCGTTCCCTCTGCCCCTTCCAACCACCCCCTCAACCCCCAACCCTGCACTCTTCTCTCTCTAAAAAAGGAACTCGTACAGAAGGTGATTTCTAGACCGAGGGTGCCTATGTTGATGTTACAATTGTCATGTTATGGGGGTAATTGTAATTAAACAAATACCATTTATTCAGAGTTTGCTATATGTCAAATGTTAAGCAATAAGTGTGTTTTACATGTGTTATCCTGAAGCTCAGGGACAATCAGGGCCAAGGGTTTTGTAGAAAGGAAAAAGATTTCAGATCTAATCTCAAGTGAGTGGGAGACCTCAGGGGAAGAAGTTTAGGTAGAGTAAATTTTAACATATAGTGAGTAAAATGCTAGTTATATACAAAATTGAAGTAATCACACATTAGAAGGGTATTTTCAGCTTGCATTTACCTGGAGTTGGGTTCTATCTGTAAGAGGACCATAGTGCTGGCCTCTAAAGAACTAGCAACAAAGACCTAAACAGAGCTCTGCAGAACTGAAAATATACAACACAAGCAAAGGACAAGACTTGGTCCCAGTAAACTCGCCCACCAGAAAGGCCAGGCTTGGTTCCAAGAGTCAAGGCAAAACAACCTTTCTACACCATGGCTCATACTATGAGCTGAGCCCTCCAGGACCAATGGAAATTTCTGGCCACTGGTGGGGAGTGTTGACAAGTTAATTACTA
Source organism: Enhydra lutris kenyoni (assembly GCF_002288905.1). Taxonomy (NCBI): domain Eukaryota; kingdom Metazoa; phylum Chordata; class Mammalia; order Carnivora; family Mustelidae; genus Enhydra; species Enhydra lutris. The sequence continues at coordinate 4,663,644 of NW_019154118.1, forward strand.
AGCCTATATGGTCTGTGGTGACTGCAGGGTTGTCCACAAGAATCATGTGGTGCCAGATGTTGCTGTTGCACTAAGTGACGTGTCAGATGTGTCAGGCACAAGGACTGTGCCCATTTGTTACCACAGCAACCAACAACTGAGATTAAACAGTAGTTTCCCTTGAAATTAGTTGGCATTACATAGACCAAACAATTGATTGGTTGGGTACATTTTTAATTTTCTATGGTGTTTTGGTCCTTGTATGACCTAGTATTGAGATTCTAATGTAGCAAGGATGAAGAACCTTGGCAATGAGCTATTGCCACCTATAAAACCTGAGCTTCCTGAAACCTTCCATTGTATTTTTACCACATTTTGATTCAGTGAGCCACCTGTTCCTTTCAGAATTCCCCATTCACCAGCATTTCCTGATTAATACAATCTGCCAGATCTCCTTTATATATCCTCCCTTCAGCCCTGAAAACATTATGCATTCCTTTAATTTGGTCTGATCCCCATATAAATCAGGTCAGGTGGCCCATAGACAAGTGCTCATCTGCTCATAGACCAAACCCCGAAGTCCAACCAGCCAAAGCCGAATATATGTAAAAAGCTCTAGACTGGATAGAAGATGAGTTTACTCAATCCAATTTCACTCCTGCAAAGTGACTTGTAGTGTACACACTAATAACATCAGTTCTAGTGTCATTTTTTATAACTAAGGCAAATATTTACATGCTTCAGGTCTTATTTGAACTGCTTACTTGTCTTTGTGATATGTGTCATAATCCTTCAATGGCTTCTTTCTGCCAAGAATACAAAGTGTAAACTCCTTACATCAGTAGTCAAGGGCCTCCAAAGTACTCCCTGGCCCATACTCTCCAGTATAGCCTGGCTGGTTTCCTTCAAGCATACCTGCATATTTGTGCCTCTGTATCTTTCCTTACCACACTTTCTGCCACTGTAATGGCCCCTATGCCTCACCATCACCAAGTTCCTGCCACCTGCCAAGTCCTGGGTCAAGTCAAAGCAACTGAAAGGATAAGAAGTTAAAGTTCAGGAAATTTCCCAGAATCAAACTTAAGGAATAGAAACTCGGAAAGGTAAGAAGTCAGAGGATAAATCCAGACAGACCTATAACCAATTTCCAGTACAGAGAAGATACAAGATCAAAAAGAGGAAGTAATTAAAGAAATAATACAAGAAATTTCCCCCAAACTGAAATGAGTTCCTAGATTGAAGGAGCCCACCAAATTATAGAAAAATAACATAAAGATATATTACTATATGATAGAAAAATAACACAGAAACATATAGAAAAATAAAATAAAGATATTTTACTATAAAATTTCAAAATGGGCAAATTAATAAGATCCTAAAAGCTTCCAGAGAAAGAGGGCGAAAAGAAACCCATAACGAATCAGGAATCAGAATTGCTTGGACTTTCCAAGAACAATAATAGAAGCTAAAATACAGTGGAACAATGCCTTCAAAATTATGTGCAGAAATCTTTTCCAAATAGAATGCAAAGCCAGCCAAACTTTCAGTCAAGTGTGAGAGTAGAATAAAGACATTTTTAAAAATTTGTCTCCCTGTCTAAGGGCATGTCAGCTCCTTCCACAGTTTGGCTATTGTGGCCATTGTTGCTATAAACATTGGGGTGCATATGCCCCTTCTTTTCATCCCCTCTGTATCTTTGGGATAAATACCCAGTAGAACAATTTCTGGGTCATAGGGTGTCTCTATCTTTAACTTTTTGAGGAACCTCCACACTGTTTTTCAAAGTGACTGTACCAATTTGTATTCCCACCCACAGTGTAAGAGTGTTCCCCTTTCTCCACAACCTCTCCAAAATTTTTGTTTCTTGTCTTATCAATTTTTGCCATTCTAACCAGTGCAAGGTGGTATCTCAATGGTTTTTTTTTTAATTTAATTTTTTTTCACTGTTCCAAAATTCATTGTTTATGCACCACACCCAGTTCTCCATGCAATACATGCCCTCCATAATCCCCACCACCAGGTTCACCCAACCCCCTACCCCCTTCCCCTCCAAAACCATCAGTTTGTTTCTCAGAGTCCATAATCTCTCCTGGTTCATCTCCCCCCTCCAATTTTCCCTAACTCACTTCCCTTCTCCATCTCTCAATGTCCTCTGTGTTATTCCTTATGCTCCACAAGTAAGTGAAACTGTATGATAGTTGTGGTTTTGATTTGAGTTTCCCTGATGGCTAATGATGTTGAACATTTTTTCATGTGTCTGTTAGCCTTCTTTGGAGAAGTGTCTGTTCATGTTTTCTGTCCATTTTTTGACTTATTTGTTTTTTGCATATTGAGTTTGAGTTCTTCAACAGATGAATGGATAAAGAAGATGGGCTCCATATATACAATGGAAGATTACTCAGCCATCAGAAAGGATGAATACCAGACATTTGCATCAATGTGGATGGAACTGGAGGAGATTATATTAAGTGAAATAAGTCAAACAGAGAAAGACAATTATCATGTGGTTTCACTTATTTGTGGAACATAAGGAATAACATGGAGGACATTAGGAGAAGGAAGGGAAAAATGAAGGGGGCAAAATCAGAGGGTGAGAGGAATCATGAAAGACTGGACTCAGGAATCAAAAGGAGAGTTTTAGAGGGGTGGAGGATGGGGAGGATGGGTAAACCCACTGATGGGAGCACTGGGTGTCATACGCAAACAATGAATCATGGAACACTACATCAAAAACTAATGATACACTGTATGGTGACTAACATGACATAATAAAAAATTATAAACAAAAACAAAACAAAACAAAAAAGTTTGTCTCCTGTGTACCCTTTATCTCCAATATACCCTTCTCAAGAAGCTGCTGCTCCACCAAAAAAGAGTGGGGGAGGGAGAAAATAAAGCAAGAAAGAGGAAGATGCAGTATGCAGAAAATAGGGGATTTAAATCAGAGGAAAGCATGATGGCAGGGTATGATAGTGGGAGGGAATCCAGGGAGAGTTGTGTAGCAGGCCTGGAGAGGAAACTGTACAGTCAGAGCAAGGTGGGGAAAGGCACTGAGAGGGGCCTGAGAGGGGTTAGGGCATAGACCAATAATCTACTTGATCCTTCTGACCCTACTGAGAGGAATTTATTTTTTCTTCAAAAAAAAAAAAATTGGATTTAATTTCAATTTTTTAACATCTTAATTTAATTTTTTTTTTTTTAGTGTTCCAAGATTCATTGTTTATGCACCACATCCAGTCTCCATGCAATACATGCCCTCCTTAATATCCACCACCAGGCTCTCCCATCCCCTTCACCCCCTCCACTCCTCCAAAACCCTCAGTTTGTTTCTCGAGTCCACAGTCTCTCATGCTTCATCTCCCCCTCTGAATTGTATGATTCTGTAAGAGTTTGAGGAAAAATTTTTATAGATTCATAGAAAACTTGAAAAATCACTCCAGGAAAAAAAAAATGTATGTAACAAAGAAATTAGTTATATCTAGTGGCTCAACTACTAATGATGTTTATATAGCCATAATCATGTAAAAATGTAGTATTGGCTTAAGCAAAATTGTGACGTAACTATGGAATGTAGAAAGGGAAACTTTATGTATATTGCAGGGACAGAGAACTAAGCTATGCAAACTATGTGCACTAACTATTGTGAAAGATCTAAGATGTTCATCTTCCATGTAGGATGCCAATGCATGATGTCTTAAGTTAAAAAAAAAAAATCCAACTATAATAAGCAAATTACTTAGAAAAATAAAAGTAAATCACAATGAAAAAGTCAAGGGTTGCAAATGACACACACTCTCAGTGATAAGGCTTAGGGATGGGGAGAGGTGGGACCGTTATCAGCCCCTGTTATCTTCCTGTTATCTTTCTGTTATCAGCCCTATCACACTACTTGGCTCTGTTATATTAATGCATTACTAGGATTAAAAAAAATTAATAGGGCAAAAACAAGAGGGAAAACAAATGGCATAGTGAGAATAGATCTTCATCCCATGAAGCCTTAGACTTAAAGAAGTAGAGGGAACTTAGAATTCATTACTTGGTGGAGTTTAATATTAAAATGGAGCAGAAATAGGTGTGATGGACCAGGTGGGCTTTGACATCAAATGAACAATGACCACAGCAAAAACAATAAAGTCCCACATACTTGGGAGGAGGTATAAGAAATACCTGCCCAGAAACAATGTGCCAGTCAGTATAGGTGACTCAAAGCTTTTTCTACCTGAAAGCATGTGTCATAAAATCTGAAAGATGAGACATGAAAGTAGAGAAGCAAACACAGACAAAGTCCTCTGAATATGTCCATCATCTTCTACCTGGCAGAATGTATTCACAACATCCCATTAAACCCCCAAGGAAGGGTTATTCTCAAGCTTTATAAGCCCAGTGACTACTGGGGATAATTTCACCATATTGAAGGTCATTGCCTGTTAGCAGACTGTCCTTAATTTAGTGAACATGAACATTTTTTGTAAAAAACTTTCATAGGTTTACTCTGGAGTCTCCAACCAAATCTCCCCTCAAGATTTCACGTTTGTTCACTGTAAATTCACTTACAAGGGAGTTTTCTAAACAAGACCAGATACCGCATGTTGTTCATACCTCCGTATTGTTCCTAAAGCCTAGAATTCCTTCTCTCCTACTGACACTTTTATCTGGCTAACTGGGCCCATTAATAAGACTTCTGAGGCATCATTTTCCTGCAGGAAGTTTTCTTGGGCCTCTTCCTATATTCTATTCCCTATCTAAGGTGGATAAGATAGTTTTCCTCTGTACTCCCAGAATGTGTCGTGTATAGCTCTACCTTAAACTTAACCCATTGAAATGGAATTATCCATGGCCATCTGTCTCCTCCAGTTGATGGGAGGATCACCTGTCTGTGTCATCTGTCTCCACTGTAATGATCTCTGAGGTATATAGCCATATTTGATTATCTCTGGGTTTCTACAAGCACTGGCACCAAATTGAACCAGTGTAGAAAGTGGCAGTCACAGATGATAGTAAATTAAGACCTGAAGAATGAGTGTTGCTCCCTGAATACAGAGCAAGTTAGGAGAGGAGGCCTGTGGATACAAAGGGTTTAGCAAACAAAGGTCTGGCTAGATTTAAGGCTTTATCTACCCTACCTCTTGGTGCCCTTGTGCAGGGTATAAGCTACCCAACTTTATGCAATGTCAGGGCTTACCAGCCATGTAACCTTGATTACAGACTCTCAATGTCATTTTTCTCTTCAGTTAAGTGCAGAGAACAGTAAACCTTGTCCGGTAAGGTTGTTTGGATAATCTTATCCAATCTTATTCAAAACTAATCTTATCAGAAGTAATACATGAAGAATACTTTGCTAACTGCCTGGTACAGAGTAAGAGCTTCATAAACAGTAGAAGCTATTGGGATTATTGTTTATAACAAAATATCAAGGAGCTATTGGGGGCTTTTAAGCAAAATAATGACATTTTTGTGTTTGACAAAGTTTATCCCAGCAGTAGCATGGTGGATAGACTGAATGGGAACAAGGTAGAGGCAGAGAAAAGATTTGGGAGCCTATTTCCAAAGGCCTGACGAGAGACAGAGGCCCCGAGTCAAAGCAGAGCAGACTTGAGAGGTGGAGCAACAGAAACATGTTTTCTTCACATCCTTTGGCCTTCTGTCCCCTGTTCTGCAGTTCTGCTTCCCTGCCGAGCCTCCCCCAGAGATCATCAGGAACCTGTGCAGAGAGCCCTGCTCTGAGGACTGATGCCGAAGCAATTCAGCATGTAACAATGCATTAAAATAGAAAGGCTGGTCAGAGAAGAGGAAAAACACCGTAAACCTCCTCAAGGGACTCAGAAGGCCCTAACATGCATCCATAATCCCCCAGAAACTTCTGCAATCCAAATGTCCAAATGAGAAGTTTTAAATGAGAATGAAACCCCATACAATGCACACGTGCTCACAGACACAGGTATATATTTTTGAAATGGGTACCAGACTGAGGGAGCCCAGGCCAGCTGAAGAATATTTTCCAGACCCCCGGTACCAGAGCTCTCATCCACTGGAGTGCAGGCAGGGAGTGGGATGTGGAGCAGCAGAGGAGGGGCCCTATGCCTGATGGCCTCTCTCTCTAGATACTGAGCTCACGGGTTCATTTCAGATTGGAAACACATGCACTATCAGGCAAGGCAGGAACCAGAAATCAACAACATATAAAAATATTTCCTTCCACAGACACTTTTCCCCCCACGGTCTTGCCCCACCTCCCCAACCTCCCTTCACTTCTTTATTGGCAATGGGGCTTGCTAGGGAGGGACAGGCTCTTGTGCCCCATAAATAATAATATGAGTGGAGGCTTTACATATGGTTTGTGTCTCTATTTCTGAGTCATTCTGAATGCACCTGAAATTGTAACAGCCAAGGGAGAGATTTCCAATGGCACATAAAGCCTGCTTTGAGAAATGTGTAAAGAGGGCTTCTCTTTCAGTGTTTTGTTTTGTTTTTTCTACTAGTGCCATATGGTGGTGGCACCATTTCAACACTTATAATCAGAACTTAGAGGTAAATCCACCTCCAAAAGCATATACCAGGGCAGAAGTGTCTTTTGAGCAAGGGATTTCAACCTAGAGTGCGCAGATGGTGTCAAGGAATGCATGAGCATCCTCACTCCTTAAAAATGTTGCATCGTGATGGTTTGCATCTGTGTGTACACATGGGTATTTCTAGGGAGAAAGTCTACATATTGTTGTCAAATTCTCAACAGAATCCATTACAAAAAATGTTTAGAATTACTAACTTAGCTGTTAACCAGCCCAGTGACCCTCATTCTCATCTAAAGTTTGAATCCCCTACTTATTGTTTCATTCATGCACTAATCCAATTTATGCTTGAACACCTCCAGTGATGAAAACCTGACAGAATAGCCTAATAATTGAGAGCAGAGGCATTGGAGCTGGTCCTCCAAAGCAGGTGTTCAAAGCTTCATGCTGCCACTTTCTGTGACTTTGGGCTGTATGTTTTGCCTAGCTTGTCCTCATTTTTGTCATCTATATGTATGGATTATAATAACTCATAGGTATTTTGAGATTAAATGAGATAATATATTCACAACTTTCAAACAGCAAGTGGAAACATTGTAAGTGTACAAGTGTCACTGCTCTTGCTATCACCATCATCTTTATCATTATTATTATAGAGGCAACTCTTTACTCTCTGGAAAAAATGGTCATCTTTTCTGTTTTTCTTCCCTAACAAAATTCTTCTTCCTTAGCTTCAACCAAAATATTCTTCCCTGCAGCTTCTGGTCATTGGTCTTCCTTGACACTTGTTTATGCAGAACAAGAGAAGGAGCTCAAATGCAGTCTTTCCCATCATTCAATCATAGCATTCCAGGAAAACTTGCATTCTAAAATAATGCATTATGGTAATAATCATTCAATGAGAAGGAAAATATTAAAGCTAGAGAGCTTGAGACTCAAGATAATAAAGTAGAATATTTTACTTGTTTCATGAAGATATTGTGACAATAACCTTTCTTTATAGCTTTACATGGAGAGTTTTAAAACTTAAAATCCTTGAGCAAATCTAGTGTCTGGGTATACTTACCCTTTACACAAAAGATCTCTCCCTTTCTTATCATTACCAGCACTATAATTAATACAATATTTCCTACAAATTCTTCTAACCCTTTACCTCCCACTGTTAAGATAGATATGGTCTTTCAGGCAACGTCAGCATGTTACACACAAGAGCTTATGTCCTCCCAGAGCAGAGGTAGTTCCTGATCCTGACGCACTGGTTTATTCCTGATTCTGTAATCTCCATGACAGCCGGAACAATGGCAGAGATAACTGTTCTCCCTTGAGTTCCCAGCACCTACCACCGTGTCTGGCTCCTGTTAGAAGCTTAAAGATAGGGGTACCTAGGTGGCTTAGTCTGTTAAGTGTCTGCCTTCAGCTCAGATCATGACCTAAGGGTCCTGGGATCGAGCCCCATGTGTCTGCTTCTCCTTCTTCCTCTGTCCCTCCCCGCTGCTTGTGCACACGCTCACTCTCTCTCTCTCTTTCTCTCAAATAAATAAAATCTTTAAAATATATATATATATATAAACTTAAAATACATTTGTTGAATGAATAAGTAAATGAATGAATGAATGAATGAATGACCAACAAACTAACTTATAAGCAAAGTAGCTTGTGCAAAGTTAATTATGTTCCTTTATTAACCCACTATTACCATATCCAATTTGCACCATAAAAATTCATGTTTTTATAGCTTTTATAATTAAAGTGCAATGAAGACAGATTTCATGTTTTCTCACTTCTGAAATCATTCCTTTTCTTGGATAAATACCCTGGATCTTTAAATCGTTCCTTATGGTATATGCTTTTATATTCTTTCAGTCATCCTCATTCTTCTTTTTGGACATTGAAGACTGATTATTCCTACACCCTAGAGATGTCAGGGTCCTTAACTTGGGTCCTTGCCAGCTATCCAGTTTGCCTGATGCCCTTCTCCTTGGGAAGAGTCAGTGGCTTCAGAGTTGGAGGTTTCATGACGACCCCTTGAGAGTTGGAAGTTTAAAGGAGAAGTTAATATTGAAGAGACGTTTTAGACCACTGAGCTCAATTCTTCTTTACATTTAAAGGCTATTTAAGAGTAGGTACATGGGGCTGTGTAGTAGCAGAAGTGAAACTTGCCCATGTGACCTAATCATATGATTCAGAAGGAAGATTTTAATTCTCTAATCATGGTGGGTGCCAAAGACAATAAGATCGGAGCAAGTTTGACTATTGCCACCCTCCTTTTATGCTGGTATCTGGTAAAGTCCTAGAAACCGGCACATAAAAACATCCTCTTATAGTACCTACTCTGTTCTAGGTACTATATTGGGCCCAAAGAGCCTCTGCTTCAAAGACATGAGAAACAAATACTGAGACAATCAGAAAATATTAGAAAAGAGCTACAAAAATCTATTCAAAATTTCATCCTCAATGCCAGCAAAGACATTAAAACTAAAACTTAAGTGAGATGACACTTTTTTTTTAATAGTTAAAATCTACAGATTTAAAAAGAAAAAGAAGTCCCTGAGCCAATGAACATGCAGAGTCAGGCATTCCCCACACATCGGTGGTGGAAAGAAAAGTAGATCAGCGGAGTCTTTCCAGAGAGCAATTTGGCGGTGATTTGCAAAAACTTTAAGGTGCACATCTTTTGACATGGGACTCCCACTTGCAGAAAATATATCCTCAGGAAGTTATCAGGAACATACACAAAAATATATGTACAAAAATATTCATTGCAGTATAATTCATAATAAAAAGTAGGAAACTTAAATATCTAATGTTGGGGAATTTATTAAACTGCAATATATCCATCTGATTGAATACTATACCTAGACAACGTCTGAAAGAAAATATGAATTTTAACCAGGGAGAAATGTTTGCAGTTTATTCATAAGTGCAAAAACAAAAGGAAAAAAATGCAAAGCAGATTATACTCAACAGTATACAAAACTTCTGAGCTAGTTAAATCCTAGTTTCTTTTAGATCTTAACTCATTCATCTTGATCTCCTGAGCAAGTCTGTTCTCTTTTTCTTATGCCCTCACAGCTCCATGTACCCCTCCTTCTTTATAGTGTCAACTGTATAAGTAGAACTGTATCTAGCATTTATTTCTGTGATTCTGGTTAAAGCCTGACTGTCCAACTAGACCATAGCTGAATGAGAGTAGAGTCTGAGACTGGCACATATGAAAATGCTCAATATATTTTGAAAGAATGATGTCTGATACCATTATTATATATGAACCTATGTGTATAAATACACATAGAAAGGGGACTTGAAATACTATTCATATTTTGATAATGGAATTTCTAGAACTAGTGAGATTGGAAGAATTTTCTTCCAAGTCTGCCAACTTAAGTATGTACTTCAGTCATTTAAAAAAGAATTAATTATAGGAAAAATATGTTTGCAAAATCAGTGTGGTGAGTGGCATCTATCCACAGATGATATGCCTTGAGCACTGAGACATATCTGCATCACTGACATAGGCAAGCAGGAGTGGGGCAGGGAGCAGGGATTGTCTTGATAGTATCTAGAAGGGAACTCCAACAGCTGAGAAAGGCCAAGAAGACAAAGGTCAGGGGATCCAAGTGCAGAAGAAGGGGACAAAACGTACTGCCATTCCTTGTTGCTGAGGGAAAGGAATTAGGCCAGAAGTGGTGAGATGTGTGACTGGAGAGGTAGATAACAGAGACAGGTACACCAGTTTGGAGCCTATAGTCAAAGGAGAAGCCATGGGCTAGGGAATCATGTGCTTGGTTTAGGTTTAAAGAGATCGCTCTGATGGTTCTGTGGAGAGTGAACAGGAGAGGGAGAGATCTAGAAAGGCAGGGTCAGTGTTGAAGCTGTTTCATCTCAGCAGACAAAATGAGGATCTAAAATAAAGCTGTGGCTATAGGGATGAACTAGAAAGGAATGTTCAAGGACTACTGAGAAAAGAAAAACAGGAAGAATTGGTAACTGAATCAGATGGTACAAGCATGAGAGATAACATCAGACTTCTGTCTGAGTGACCATATAGCTGTGCCAACCAATGAGGATTCCAGGTATTTTAGAAGGGGAAGAGGATGTCTATTTTAGATTTGTCGAATTTGATGCTTAGAAGAGAAGTCTGGGCTGGAAATTTAGACTTGAGAGTCTTCTACACATAATGATGTTTTAAAACTTTGCCAGTAGATAAAACCACTCCCAGAGAGCCTTAGGGTAAGAAGGGAAGCTGGTCAAGCATGAGAACCTCCAAAAAGCACCTGTAGTGAAAGGGGAGGCAGGAGAAAAGGAACTCTGTGAGGAAAAGAGAACCCATGTTCAGATATATGGAGCAAAAGCCAAGGGAATGGGGATTTTGGAAAAGAAAGCGATAAGAATGAGCAGAAGCAGCAGAGTTCTAGTAAAATCTGCTGGAAAAAGTTCTGCAGAGTTACAACTAGGAAGTAAACAGTGACCAGAGTGAAAGCAATTCCAGCAGAATGCACACAGAAGCCAGACTCCAGGGTTTAAAGGACAAATGGATTGCACAGAGAGTCTGGATGCAGACAAATTTTCCAAAAAGTTAATGAAAAGAGAAGGATTTGCTGGGAGCTGGGCTGAAAGAGGATGGAATGAAGTGGGGATGGGTCTCAAGTCAAAGCTGGAGAGAGGGTGTTGAAAATTAAAGAAAGAGAGAGAAATGATGGAGAACAAAGCCCCAAAGGAGTAAGGAGAGCAAGGAGCATGGACATAACCCACAGGTTTGCCTGTGGAGACCAAGGAGTGTTTCATCTCTTTGCCCTGCACTGATACGCCACCACATTGTCCTCAGCATGTAAGATTTATCTGTATTGCCATTTATCATGCATATGAGGACTGCTAGTATCTTCCAGGCATAATGCTGAGTGGAAAGTTTGGAAGGGTTGGGTTTGTACATCGAGAGCTCTATACAACTTCCTATAAATAGGAGAAGACACTGAGTATGGTGTAAAGCCAGTGCAAAAGAACCATGTAGTTCCTGAAACGTGCTAGAGCTTGCCAAGACTATATAAGAGAGTTCAGTCAGGACAGAAGACATTCAAATGGCAACTGGACGCTAAAGGAAGACAATGAATAGCATGCTATTCAGAGTTCTAATGAGCCCAGAGGGGAGTGTGTAACTTAACTATTCTCAAAGGCTTTTCTGACCCAGGTCCTTCTCTACTTCAATTTTCTTGAATTATTTCATATTTGTCAGAGTTTTCTCAACACTTACCATCCTACTCCCTCTGATCACAGTCCTCTGGTTGTCAACATCCATTTTCAGGTAGAATTGATGTGATTTTTAGGTGGGTGTGACCAGCAGTGTGGACAATAGTGTACCATTTCTCTTGCTCTGAACACTAATCCTGCTTTTAAAGCAACCTAAAAATCCACCTTCCGTTTTGTTCTTCATTTCACAACGTCACCATATTTCAAGTGCAGCCAACCACACTGCAAACTTTTTTAAACCACTTCTTTACCACCTTGTATTTAGACATTTTTATATATTTTTCTAACCTCAAGTCAGGACTTGACATTTTACCCGGTTGAATTTCATCTTACTGATTTTGTCTCATAACTCAAGTCTTTTGATTATTATTTTGAAATGCCTCCCCATTCTAGCCATGTTATAGTCAACATTTTTTTATATGAAGACATAAAAGATATACATATCAAGCTTGTGGGTAACACAGGAAGTCCTATGTCCCCAGAGGCCTCCCTTTGGAATGGCTCTAAAGCATTAATCAGCACATAAAAGAACAAGAGAATGCCTCCCTTACTAAAACACAATACAAAACTTGCCAAGCTTTTTAGAGGAAAGCTCCAGAAATATGTCTGGCTAAAGGCGCACACTTCCTTAACTCTTTAGTTTAGAGTACTGAGGGTCAGACAGACCTGCACTGGGGTCCCAGCTGTGGGACAGTTACTCTGTTTTTCTAAGCCTCGATTTTCTTATTTAGAAATGGAAGTCATAAAGGCAACTACCTACTAATTTACCTATAGCTACCTAATAACCATTGCCTATCCAAGACATTCCCATACCCACACACCCAAAATATACTGTGATTTGTTCAAGAGACCCTTTCCCATACATAGGGAGACACCTTCACCTGTGACAGATCTAAAACCTAATAGTGCTTCTTTGATACAGTGATCAAAATATACATGTAAGAATTAGCCTGCAAATGGTAACAGGAAGCTCCTTTCTTGTGTACTCCTTGGCTAATATTCAACGTATAATAGTGTTCAACTATTATAAATTCATTTGCTGTTAGTTTTATGTATTCAGTAAATACTGACTTCCTTTTTCTCTTTCTCTTTTTATAAGGACTCCTACCAGGATCTAGAACAGGCAAAACTAGCAGTAGTTGGAGGGGTGGGCTCTCAACAGACTACCTAGGTTTAAATCATAGCTCTGCCATTTATTAGTTGTGTGACCATGCAGGGATTATCTTTTCTGTGTCTGGATTTCTTCATTTGTAAAGTATGGTTAATAATAATAGACTTGTCAAGAGGTTTGTGAGCGAACGTGTATAAAGACCTTGGAATAGTGACCGGAACAGTTATTCCTTGACACACATCTCTACTTAGTCTATTCTCTTTACCTAAAATGTGACCATTCCTCCTTTCTTCTAATCTGTGTTGCCACTTTCCAGCCAGTCCCAGAAGTCAGCACCAAGAAGTCTCCCTTTATTAATTCCCTCCTAACAGATAATTCTTTTATGATCTTCAACACACCATTTAAATCTTAGGGTCACTACCATATTTAACCTATTTACATACACCATTGATTATAAAATAAATCATCAATTTTAATTTTTCTAAGAGAAAAAGGACTCACTACCACAATAAATATCCAATTTTCAAAGCCTAAATATAAAGATATGTTCTAAAGTGACTATAGTTAATAATACTGTATTATGTATTTGAAAGTTGTTGAGAGAGTTGATATTAAATGTTCTCATCACAAGAAAAAATTCTAACTATGTATGGTGATGAATGTTAACTAGACTGATTGTGGTGGTCATTCCACAATATATACAAATAGCAAATCATCATGTTGTACATCTGAAACTAAATATAATGTTGTGTGTTAATTATACATCAATATTAAATAATTAAGTAAATATTAATATGTTAGACTCATATATATGACAAGTGAGACGTGATGGGAATAATAGAACTCTCTCACATAAGCACATTTGGCCATCTTGCAAAGAACTTGGATGCCATTAATCATAAAGGAGGACCAGGCAAAAGAACCAGGGATGATTTATACAATCCATTGTTTCTTAGAAAATAGGAACTTAAATGTGTCTACTCATAATATAACATTATAGCTTTCTTTTAAATGGTAGTAAATCCTTTTTGAATTTCTCTATTGTGGTAAAATAAACAAAATAAAATTTGCTATTTTAGCCATTTCCAAATGTTAATTAAGACTTGTTTTGCAACCTAAGATATGATCTATCTTGGAGAGTGTTCATGTATACTTGAGAAAAAAATGAATATTCTACTGTTACTATGTGATATGTGCTATGCATGTTTGTAAGTTCCAATTGGTTTTGGATCAATCCAAATTGTTGGATTGTTTCAATCCCTTTGTTTTTATTGATCTCCTGTATCAATAGTGTTGTTCAATCCCTTTGTTTTTATTGATCTCCTGTATAGTTGTTGTATCCATTATTAAAAATGAGGTTTCGAAGTCTCCAAATATTACTGTAGAACTTTTTCTCCCTTCAATCCTGTCATTGTTTGATTCATATACTTTGGGGCTCTGATGTTTGGTGCATATGTGTTTATAACTGTTAGATTTTTTTGACAAATTAATGCTTTTATTAATATGCAATGCTCTTTTTTGGCACCTGTAATAGTTTTTTATTTTAAATCTATTTGGTCTGATATTGGTATAGTCACACTAGCTCTTTGTTGGTGACTTTTTACATGGAATATCTTTTTTCCCCATTCTTTCATTTTCAATCTATTTCTTTAGATCTAAAGTGAATCTCTTGTAGACAACATACAGTTAGATTTTTTTTTTAATCAATTGTGTTGATCTATGTCTTTTGATGTAGGGGGCAGTTAATGCATTGATAATTACTAGTAAGAAAGGTCTTACTCCTGATATTTTACTATTCATTTACTGTTTTTCATTTGCTCCATCACTGCTTTCTATTGTGTTTTGCTGATTTTTTTTGTAGTGACACATTTTTATTCCTTTCTCATTTCCTTTTGGGCATATTCTGTAGATATTTTCTTGTGACTACTGTGGGGATTATATACAATATCTTACATTTGTAACAATCTAATTTGAATTGAATACAGCTTAACTTTAATCACTATATAGCTCTAATACTACATAGCTCTGCTCCTGACTTCATGTTATTAGCACCACAAATTACATCTTTAAACATTGCCCAATAACATAAATTTGTAATTACTTTTTATGTAATTGTCTTTCAAATGTAGAAAATTAAAATACTTACAAACCAAAATTATAATACTAGTTTTATGCTTGCCCAGGTATTTAAATTTGCAGGAGATTTTTATTTCTTTATACAGTTTCAAACTGCAATCTAACATCCTTTCATACCAACCTGGAGAACTCCCTTTAGCATTTCTTGTAGGACAGGTCAGTTATAATAAAATCCTTCAGCTTTTGTTTATTTAGGAATGTTTTAATTTACTCCTCACTTTGGGGGGGTAGTTTTGCAAGATGCAGAATTCTTAATTAACCATGCTTTTTTTCTTTCAGCACTTTAAATATATCATCCCACTACCTCCGGCTTCCAAAGTTTGGGAGAATTTGCTTAATAATCTCACTGAGAATACCTTGCACATGATGACTTGTTTATCTCTTGCTGCTTCCAAGATTCTCTCTTTGTCTTGTAATTTCAACAACTTAATTATAATGTGTCTCAATGTGGATCTCTCAGTTTATTCTACCTGGAGTTAATTGAACTTCTTGATTTGCAGATTTATACCCTTCATCAAATTTGAGATGTTTTCAGCCATTAATTCTTCAAATAAACTTTTGCTCCTTTCTCTCTTTTCTGAATCTGGAACTCCTTTAACAAATACATTGGTCCACTTGATGTTGTCCACAATCCCTTAGGTTATGTTCACTTTTCTTCCTTCCTGTTTCTTTCTGCTGATAATAATTTTAATCATCTTATCTTCTTTATTGTTGCTTTTGCATACTCAAATCTGCTGTTGAAATCCTTACTTGTGTGTGTGTGTTGGTGTATGTGTGTGTGTGTGTGTGTTGTTCTTATTGTTTTTTTAATTTCAGTTATGGTAATTTTTAGCTCCAGAATCTCTTTTTGATTCCTTTATGTAATTTTTATATCTATTTCTCAATATTCTTTGATTTTTTTTTAAAGATTTTATTTATTTATTTGACAGAGAGAGATCACAAGTAGGCAGAGAGGCAGGCAGAGAGAGAGGAAGGGAAGCAGGCTCCCTGCTGAGCAGAGAGCCCGATACGGGACTCAATCCCAGGACCCTGAGATCATGACCTGAGCCGAAGGCAGCGGCTTAACCCACTGAGCCACCCAGGTGCCCCATATTTCTCAATATTCTTATTGTGTTTTTTACATTATTTTCCTAATTTCCTTAGTGTTTGTTCATTTCTTAGCTCTTTAGTTCTTTGGCTCTTTGACTATATATGATAGTCAATCTTTGTATGATGGGTGTGTATTTGTCTTTTCAGTTCAGCTGTAAACTACTTAAAAACAGTGACTATATCATATAACCACACTTAATACACTATATCCTTAGCATCTTATAATGGAAAGAACCTAGTGCCCATACAGGGCACTATATAAGTGCCCAAACATTTATTGTATTTAATCTATGACAGTGAACAAAATCTTTTCTAAATGGTACACAGGTTTCCTCTGAGTCAAGATTTGAGATCAAACCCAAGCTAACCAAAACTCACATTTGTTTTTGACCTTATCCTGGCACTACCACTGACAACTTCAAGTTGCCCCTGCTTTGGGCTTACTTCTGCATTCTATCTTGACTGGCTAGAAAGACAGATTGGGGAAAACTCAGTTCTATGAGCAATAGATCATTTACTTTAGGACACTCAGACTTCCTCCATTTCCCAGTAGTCCAGTTTCCAAGCACGGAAGAATCAGCCTGGGGGAAGAAAGTAAAACCCCTGATGCAGCCTTCCCTGAAAAATTTGTAATTATTAATTTACAGTTCTTTATATACGTGCATTTGTGCATATGTACCTACGTATTTTTAAACAGTAACCCATGATTTATTTGGTCAACTCTAGTAATAGGAAAGGAAATGGTTAGTCCCTCTTATCCCTGTCTATGTTTGCAACCATCTGAAAAAGGAAAATGAAAATACCAACTTCATTACTGAAAAAGGCAATGGAAAACATGGCTTAGATGTGCTGCAACACTGAGCTTCCTAACACTGGACTCTGAAATTCAGCAGACTTAACCACCCAGCCATGGAAGCTCTAGATGGGTATGTCTCACCTGCAAGGGCAGGGCCTACCCTCTGGAAGCAGAGCATAATAGGAGTGCTTTGGCAGATACAAAGAGAAGAAGGAGAAGAGGCTGAGCTATACATGCCCAGCCCACCAGTCAGAAAAATTACTTCTCATTCAAAAAAACACCTTAATTTACAAATCTTCTGGGATTTTTTGAAAAAAAAAAAAAAAACTTTTTAACAGAGACAGTCTGGACAAGGAAGGATCCTTCCCAGTTGGATAGACCAGAAGCTGCTACTAAGAAGATATGAAAGGCTGAAGCTTAACTTCCCAAGAGAGGAGAAGAAGTAGGTGTCCTTCCTGCCTAAAAGCAGCAAAAGGAAAACTGCAGCCCAGCACATATCACTGTTCCTCCCATTCCTTTGCTACCTTAGTAACAGTTTCTGACAACAATGTGGATGGAATGTGCACTCATGTTAAATTACTGCTCTTGCCTGGTATAAAAGACATTTCTTTTATGTGAATTACTGAGAAATAAATGGACCATGGGTAGTATTGTATGATGGCTCAGGAGCTAAACTGCCAGGGGTGTGTCTCAACTCCTAGTGTCTTTCTTTATCTAAAATAAAGTGAATTATAATAATGCCTATCACAGGGTTGTTTTGAAGCTTAAACAGGTTAATATATCTAAACTACTTAGAATAGTATCTCCAAGTACTCCATAAGTATTACCTATTGTTATTACCTAATTTTCAATTACCCTCACCAAGGAGAAAGTGGAAAGCTGGACTATACAGATAGGTTTGTTATACCAAAACACACCCACTAAAACTTATATTACTTATTTTACAACCTCCTCTGTTTGGAGAACCTGAGGCTGAACTGGGGTAGCAGACTCCAATATATCAGGGAAAAATCACAATAACACCACTGAGATCTGAGAGGGCAAGGAGAGACACGAAATTTTGAGAGCACTCTGCTACATATGCATGGGCCATTCTAATTCCCACTTTCTCTCCTTTATAGAATGGCTAAATCCATACCCACCAACTCAGGCCATGGCTCACCCTGCCCATATGTGAGGGGAGGGTGGATAAAGTAGAGTTTATGAGCATCTAAAGCCAAGGGCTTTTCCCTCTACCAGCTGTCCCATTAACCCAGAATGGACTGAGGGCCTGGGGATGAGACGACACTGACACAGGGAGAGAATTTCCTACCTTGAGGGTTTATGCTGGAGTGTTGGCAGGAATGGTATCATTGGCAGCATGAGGGCTCCAGGGAGGACATCAGGGGTGAATAAGGAGGAGAAAACAATCCCAAATGAGGGATGAGGGGGCCAAATGGCAGGCCAGAGCCAGAGCCTAAGCAGGGCCTGGTGGCCATGGCTCAGAAATAAGAGGAGGAAGAAGCAGTTAAGTGGTCCACTGGGGAAGTATCAGCTGCAGGACACAAGGGGCTGGCAGAGGATCGCCAGCTTCTGCAGTCTTTCATATGAGGTTCCAGTTGAGAAACTAAGGATCTACGCATCTGGACTAATCAACAGGCTGTCACAGAAGTTCAGAAGTGGGGACCCACTTGAAAGTTTGAAGGTAGGTTAGTGCAGTACTCTGGTCAACAAATAAATTATCAGGGGCTTCCACGAGGACGGTAGATACTTTGGTACTGGGTAGAAAACTGAGATCAGGCCCTGTCACCCTAATAGTTTGCCTTGTTTGGGGAGACAGTAAATTTATAAATATTTGGAATATATAGGGTTAATTAAAAGTATCATGGCTATTACCCTTTATTAAATGCTGACTCTGCCAAGAGTCATGTTAAAACATTCATATTTATCACCTCACTTAATGAAGTACTTCTGTTATCCTTTACTAGATTTTAAACTCTGCATCTTGGGCCAAAGGAGTTGGCCTGTCCCATTCTCTACTATGTACCCAGAACCAAAAACAGCATTCATTAGTCCAGAAAAAAATCCTTAATCAATATTTGCTGAATATTTATCTCTGTTTTCAAAATGAGGACACTGAAGCTTAGAAAAGTTAACTGACCTTCCCAAAGTTACATAGGTTACAAGCAAAAAGTCAGAATCCAAACTCAGATCTGGCTGACTCCTAGGTCTGTTTGCTTTTCCATTTTTCTATTCTGTGTATAATGGAAAGAATGCTGGTTTGGCAGTCAGGATGCCCAGCTTCTAGTGCCAGTTCTACCTCTGATTGTATGACCTTGGGCAAATGATTTCATTTATCTGGGCTTCAATTTTATCAACTGCAGATTAAAGGGGTCAGAGCAGCTAATGTCCAAGATTCCTTCCAGCCCTCTGGTTCTGTAAGTTCCATGGATCAAGGGAGATGTGGACTTAGACCGAGTCACAGTACAGTGCTCCTCAGGAAGGAGGGACATGGAAATGTCAGTCGATGTGTGATCTGACCAAAAACTTGGAAAATGTGGGGCAAGAAGCTCCACAGTGAATGGAAAGCCAATGGAAGTCTAGCTCGCTTTTCCTTTACGAAGGTATCTAATCTCCTCACCCCCATGAGGAAGTGTCTCCTGTGGCTCCAACCCAGGGTGGTAGACATTAGGCAGTTCACCACTGGCAGAGCCTCATGACCAGTCTGGTGAGGTAAGAAAGATCTCTGATGATGGTAGCTAGTTAATGTTTGGGGATTACAAGATTCTGAATTCAGAATACTAACTTTGGAAAGATTCACAAAATCCTTTTAAATAAAGTTTTGCTTTCAATTTAGGTTTTAAATACTCTTGCTCAGAAGTTTCATCCATCGAAAACACAGTGGCCCAGAAGAATGAACTTTGAAACAACCGCACAGTTGCTTTGAATTACGTGTTATGTTAAAGATGCCTGGTATCAGATTTTATAAGGTTTTATAGCCTCAGCTTTGATACTATTATAAAGAATAATTTGTGTATGTTTGTACAGGCTTACTCCCTAGGGATCATATCAGTTTCTTCTCAGGGACTCTGTAGCTCACATAGTCTTTGACATCTTTCCTTCTGTATTGTGGCTGCCTTTGTTTAGTGATTGAAGGCAAAGGCTGAATGACATGAGTGGTGACCCTCACCCTTTGAAGGTCAGGGGCCCCTTCCAGGATCTGGTGAATCAAGGGGATCATCTTTATTTCTTCTCTCCCATTCCCAAGTCAGCTGTTCTAGGACCCCTACAGCCCATCAACAGAAGTCTCTAATGCTAGTTTAGAACTTGGACCATTTCAATACCTAGTGCTGAGAATAATGGAACATCTCTTTGTAAAAAATAAATAAATAAATAAAAAATAACCTTGACCTTATACCTGACACCTTATATAAACATTAACTCAAACTGGCTCATAGGCACAAAAGGAAGTGCTAAAACTAAGATTTTCAAGAAGAAAACATAAGAGAAAATCTTTGTGACCATGGGTTGGGCAAAAACTTCTTTTTTTTTTTTTTTTACCATTTGTTATATTATTTTATTTAGTTAGTTTTTATTAACATATAATGTATTATTTGTTTCCGGGGTACAGCTCTGTGAATCATCAGTCTTACACAATTCACAGTACTCACCATAGCACATATCCTCCCCAATGTCCATAACCCAGCCACCCTATCCCTCACTCCACCCTCCCCTCCAGCAAACCTCAGTTTGCTTCCTGAGATTAAGAGTGTCTTATGGGGGGCAAAGACTTCTTAGATGTGACATAAAAAGCATGAAGTATAAAATTTAAAAGTGACAAAATGGCCTTCATCAAAACTAAAAACTTTTACTCTTTACAAGATATTGTTAGGAAAATAAAAGGACAAGCCACAAACTAAAAGAAAATATTTTTAAAACACCTGTCTCTATCCTCCTTTTAAGAAACTTGTCCAAAAGTCCTGCCCAACAGTGTTTGCTTGACTTTCATTGTTAACACTCAGCTATGTAGTAGACTGGGAAAGGTAGCTTTTTAGCTGGTTATACTACTACTGGAAAAACTGGGTTCTGTGGCCAAGGCAGAAGAGAGGAATGCACATTGATTAGGCAATCAGAAGTATGACACACCTACATTGCAAACTTTTGAATGAAAACAGAATCTCAACAGGTGGTTACCAAGCACTTTCCACAAGTTGACACTGTCCTCAGGGCTCAGTAAAGCAGAACATTGTCTGCGGTCTGCAGCTCACTTTATAGGATAGACCTAACACACAAGGAGACATGGGTGAAGATTCAGTGCCAACCTGGAATGTATGCACTGTGGGGGTTGGAGCTGCACAAAAGGGTAAGAGATAGATCCCCGTGGGTGGAGCTGTCCGCATAGCTTGGGGAGGAAGCAGTCCTGAACTTGGCTTTGACACCAAGTAATTTCAGGAAATAGGGGAAGGAATAGGGATTAGAATCAAGCTATAGAAGCAAGCATTTGGGACCTGCCTTCAAGAACTAAAAAGGTGATATGCCTGACCTCAGCAAAAGGGCTATGTTGAGAAGTAGGAATTAACATTTGTCTGAGCCAGGCTGAGGAAAATCCTGAAATCCAGAAAACTTTGGGTTTGATGATGTGGGTGGACCCTCATTCGAGAACCAAGGGGTGACAATGAAAGTTGATTTATTCAGATCTGCGGCTCCTCCTCCAAACAGGTCCCTTGATCATTGACTTTCTCCATACTCACCTATTTAGGGAATATACACTCATTTATTTCAGGGGAGGGAAATCCCTCTTGCTGCACCAACCACAAGCATTAGCAATTGACCACCATCACTCTTTATCACAGAACAAAAGAGCAGTTTCAGAGTCTTCCTCAACACAACATCCAAAAATGCATCACCAAGGGATCAGAGATGGCATTCTGGACACAATTCCTTTTGGTAGGGCTGTTGAATAAACCCTGCCCTTTGCCCCCTTCCTCCCTCATCCTACCTCTACCTCTAGTGCCTCCGCCAACGCTCCACCACCCTCTACCACCAACATTTTCAAAATCATTTCTCTGCTACTATGTATATGCTTTCAGGCTACAGCTGTCTTTCTTGTCACTGCTTGATGTTCATGTAAACCTGATTTCCCATGGAAAACAATGTTGAATGTGAACCAGAGCCAAGTGTGACATGGCCATGACCAGATCCTGCAAGGACAATTCTGGAAAAATTAGTCTTCCTCAGTACATGGGGCAGTGAGCAGCTGGGGAGGAGAGTGGACAGAGGGATCAGAAGAAAAGGGAGCTGTTGGGATTCTGCCACAATGATGCAGACATGAGCAGGTGGCAGCCTGAACTAGTGTGGGAATGGAGATGGGAGGTCCAAAATCAGAAGCTCACAAGGCAAAGTAAGAGGACTTGGTGAGATAACAGGGAGCCTCTCAGTCCAGTGTGGAGAGCTCTGGTCATCTATCAATGCCACTTTTCCACCAAACAACTGGCAAACTATTTTAGGGGTGGGTTCAGGGGTATGAAGCTCTGTTCTGCTTGAACAGTGTCTTCTGCAGATCTTCCATAGCTTTAGTTCATGTCCATGAGAAAACAAAAAGAAAAACCAAAGGACACCATGTCGATGCCTGAGACAGCTGCTCTTGTGTGAAAATTAGGGGATAAACAGGGTGATTTTGAAAGTTTTGAAAGTTCCTTTCCCCTCCTAACAAAGAATCAGAGGGGATATTTTGCCTCATGTTCTTTTCATATGTGTGTAACTGTCCAGAGTTACCATGGTGACGCTGTGTATGTTTGCAGGGCTGGAAGCATCCAGAGATGGAAAATGAAGCCAGGGTGGACCACAGCAGGGATCCCAGCAGGAATTTCCCTCTGATGCTCTGTTGGCGATAAGTTAACAGAAAGCCAGTGTGCCCTTCTGAGTTTTGTCATCAAACCTGCTATTTCCAACAGTTCAAGGGAAAAGAATCACAAACCACAACACTTATTCCTGGAAATGTTTGTGGAAACCCATCTTCCTCACATAGAATTTTAGCAGGTAGGGATTCCATAGTGAGAATTCCTTAGGCTTTGAAAACCAAGTCACAGGCACACAAATACGGAAAGGCATAGGCACCAAGCCTCAGATTGGGTGGGTGGAACTACCAGTCACCTGTAGTGTGTGACAGCATGCAAGTCCAGAGGATGTCTGTGATGTTTGTCCAGCATGAACTTGTACATCTGTGAGAGATCCCTTTTTTAGATGAATCTTATCACTTAGCATTATCCTCCCACAGAAGAGAACCTCACTGATCTTAGCAATTCCTTAGCCTTTTGACCATTTCTCTGTCTTCTGAATCATCTTTCAGCTTCTCCTTAAATCAAGAGAAGCATAAGCTAGATAACATGGAGGATATGGGCCAGCATTTAGCCCAAAGGTAAACTAATAACCCTATAGCCTGAACTTATTTTCAGGTATATCACATAGCACCTTTATAATGGCCAGCATTTAATCCAGTGTCAGGCACATATTAGGTGCTCAGAAATATTTGTTGAACAAATGATTAAACGTTTTATATGTAGGTGAGATAGTGCCAAGGATATATGGAAAGTGATACTCACTTTTAATGAGCTTTGTTCTCAAGTACAGAGAGATTATAGAATAGGACAGTGTGCTAAACTAACGGCACTTCTAACCCACCCTTCCCTATTTACATACATTCATTCCTTCACAAATTTAAGGAGCATGGAGTTCAAAATTTACTTGGAAATGTATTGGTAGATCTCAGTTGACCAATAGAGTATTTCTTTCCCATAGTGAAGGCCTAAGGTTTGGGCAGATGGCAAAGTAGAATGAAGAAGAGACAGACTTGTATTAGGCTAAAATATAATTTAAAATATACAAAACATCACTAGTAAGTTTCTACTATAGACAGTAAAAACAACTTCCTAAATCATCAACACTGTTCCAGATAAAAAATGCACTGAAATATATTTTACAGCATGGAAATATTGTCTGAAATAGCACCTACATGCTCTCCTAAATTTATATGCTGCTATGTTGCTGTTCAATTCTCGATCAGCCCAACTAATAAGGTCATTTTGTCATTCAATGAACATTTATAAACTAGAGCAGTGGTTCTCAACCGGGGCAAGTTTGTCCCCTTGGCAGTTGATAATATCTGAAGACATCTTAGATCGTTGTGACTCGGGAAAGAGTGCTATTGGCATTGAGGCGAGGCCAGGGATGCTATTAAACATTTTACAGTACATAAAACAGACCCCCATGAGAAAGAACCATCTGGCCCAAAAATATGGAGAACCTAAGAAAGGAAGACAGAAACCTAAGGTAGCACATAGTGAGACAGAAACCTAAGGTAACAGCTCTATCCATGTTCTGGGGAATCAGAGAAGGCTTATCAGATGAAGTGATAGGTACATTGAGACATGAAGAAGAATTAGGAGTGAACTTAATTAGGAAATAGGATCCCAAGCAGAAGAAACCGCTGGGCAAAAGCCCAGAGATGAGCGTTAAAAGGATTGCAAATAAAGTAGGCATTTTCTTAACCAGACTTTTCCTTATATTAATTTATTTGTAAAACAAATTGACTGCTGCCCATTGCACACAGAGCATGCATGACTGGTGAGCCTGTGTACTTTCGCTTCACCAGATGAGTTCCATGTTTATCAAGGATCAGTTGTGTCTGTTCCCAAAGCTGTTTATGCCATTTTTAATGTTATTTTATTTTTTTTAAGATTTTATTTATTTATTTGATGGACAGAAATCACAAGTAGACAGAGAGGCAGGTGGGGTGGGGGGGGTGGGAAGCAGGCTCCCTGGTGAGCAGAGAGCCCCATGCAGGGCTCAATCCCAGGACCCTGGGATCATGACCTGAGCCAAAGGCAGAGGCTTTAACCCACTGAGCCACCCAGGCGCACCTTAATGTTATTTTAATTATGTAATTTAATTAGATGTCACGTAACCTAATGAAAACAATTGCCAAAAAAAGTTGCTGTTTTCATTCAAAGCAGAATTCTTTGAAAAGATTTCATACAGATGAGTCCTAAAAAGAAAATACTATCAAATTAGATGTGATGAAATACCTTTAATTATTTGGTGGGGGGGGGAGTCTTTAAAACATAAAAGAATTAGGCACTCATATTGTTTTACCAGTGTCAAGTCCATGATCCACTTTTTTAAAAACTGTAACTGGAAATCATAAATAATCCATTACTGGTGTGGTTTATGTGAGAACGATGACTCTCAACACCAATCAACTTACTCACACTCCAAGAAAAGTTCTTGGCCCCATTTCAAAACATTACTGAACAAACACACATTTATGTGTTTCGAGTTAAAATAAAATACACATTACATAGCATTTTTTGTGATTCTCTGTTTTACACAACCTTTTTTATTAATCTTATCAGGTAAGATAGCCTCCACCATATCTGGGCATAACTGGAGCACAGAACAAGATGAGGACATGACAATAACTAAGGAACAAGAGGTAAACTGGGGTCAGATGAAGAGTCTTTTGAGCCATGATGTGTTTGGACCTTTGTAAGAAATAGAAGCCATAAAAACCTTTTAACAAGGGAGTAACTTGACCACATGAAGTGCTTTAGAAAGATATCACTCTGGTTCCAGCATGGAGAATAGATTGGAGGAAAGCAAGACTGCAAGCCAGAAGTTCAGTTAGGAGGGCTCTGTAGTGATTAGGGTTTCCTGTGATTATTGAATAAAGAAGTAACATTGGGGATGTAGAGACAGGAATGGATTCAAGGGACATTTAGTAATTGGTATCCTAATTAATTATATAGCATATGAGAGAGAGCTTGCTGTCAAAACCACACTTAGATTTGGGGCTTGGACACCTGAGATAGAAAACAAAATAAAAGAATTTGGCCATGGTGGGAAAATGATGAGCTCAACTTTGGACATGTTGAGCCACATAATCCTATGGGACATCTAAGTAAAGTTGTTGAGTATGCAACTGGATTCATGGGTGTGACGCTCAAAAGAAAGTATTGAACTATATATTTAGATTTGTGAGTAATCAGCATATAGAAAAAAAAATTGAAATCATAAGAGTAAATGAAATTGTCTGGCTAGGAAAAAAAACAGTTGGCCTACGAGAAGAAATGTAAAATATTCTTACACATCAATAGGAAAAAGATGCAACAAAAGAATGTGCAAAATAAGAAAAAAAATACTTCACAGAAGAGAAAAAATATAAAACAAATAAATACATGAAATTCAACTGCCTTACTAACCAAGGAAATGCAATTAATGCCATGTGAGATAGTTTTTATGCCTCTATAGAGCAAAAATTAATGTCTGACAATATCAGATGTTGGAGAGGATAAGGATTTGAGAAAGGTCATACTCCACTAGCAGGACTGTACATTGGCACAACTGCTTAGGAAACATTTTGGCATTATCTTATGAAGCAGATCCAATATGCTTTATGCTCCTACATGTGTACCCTAGAGAAACTCTTGCATATGTGTAGGAGACATATTCAAAGATGATTTCAGCACCATTGTTCATAATAGTGCAATACTTGAAGCAGCCTAAAGGTTCAACAACAGAAAATAGATTAAGGGTGGTCTATTCATTAAAAGGTGGTCACACAGCAGTAAAGAAGAGGAACTTCATGCAACAGCATGATGGACTCTCAGAAGCAATGTTGAATGGAAAAGAAAGAATCCCAGAAGACTTCAATCTGAATATTATTTTAACAAATCTTCAAAAAAAAAACAAAACTGAACAAAATATCATTTATGTATTTATACATTTGGGATAAAACAAAACAAAAAATCCAAAGAATGATAAAAAGAATTTGATGTTGAATTCCGCTGCTCTCCTTGGTATTGAAACAGTACTCATGAAAGAAATTGAGGAAGACACAAAGAAATGGAAAAATGTTCCATGCTCCTGGATTGGAAGAATAAATATTGTGAAAATGTCTATGCTACCTAAAGCAATCTACACATTTAATGCCATTCCTATCAAAGTACCATCCATTTTTTTCAAAGAAATGGAACAAATAATCCTAAAATTTATATGGAACCAGAAAAGACCTCAAATAGCCAAAGGAATATTGAAAAAGAAAGCCAAAGTTGGTGGCATCACAATTCCGGACTTCAAGCTCTATTACAAAGCTGTCATCATCAAGACAGCATGGTACTGGCACAAAAACAGACACATAGATCAATGGAACAGAATAGAGAGCCCAGAAATAGACCCTCAACTCTATGGTCAACTAATCTTCGACAAAGCAGGAAAGAATGTCCAATGGAACAAAGACAGCCTCTTCAATAAATGGTGTTGGGAAAATTGGGCAGCCACATGCAGAAAAATGAAATTGGATCATTTCCTTACACCACACACGAAAATAGACTCAAAATGGATGAAGGACCTCAATGTGAGAAAGGAATCCATCAAAATCCTTGAGGAGAACACAGGCAGCAACCTCTTCGACCTCAGCCACAGCAACATCTTCCTAGGAACATCGCCAAAGGCAAGGGAAGCAAGGGCAAAAATGAACTATTGGGATTTTATCAAGATCAAAAGCTTTTGCACAGCAAAGGAAACAGTTAACAAAACCAAAAGACAACTGACAGAATGGGAGAAGATATTTGCAAATGACATATCAGATAAAGGGCTAGTGTCCAAAATCTATAAAGAACTTAGCAAACTCAACACCCAAAGAACAAATAATCCAATCAAGAAATGGGCAGAGGACATGAACAGACATTTCTGCAAAGAAGACATCCAGATGGCCAACAGACACATGAAAAAGTGCTCCACATCACTCGGCATCAGGGAAATACACATCAAAACCACAATGAGATACCACCTCACACCAGTCAGAATGGCTAAAATTAACAAGTCAGGAAATGACAGATGCTGGTGAGGATGCGGAGAAAGGGGAACCCTCCTACACTGTTGGTGGGAATGCAAGCTGGTGCAACCACTCTGGAAAACAGCATGGAGGTTCCTCAAAATGTTGAAAATAGAACTACCCTATGAACCAGCAATTGCACTGCTGGGTATTTACCCTAAAGATACAAACGTAGTGATCCGAAGGGGTACGTGCACCCGAATGTTTATAGCAGCAATGTCTACAATAGCCAAACTATGGAAAGAACCTAGATGTCCATCAACAGATGGATGGATAAAGAAGATGTGGTATAAATACACAATGGAATACTATGCAGCCATCAAAAGAAATGAAATCTTGCCATTTGCGACGACGTGGATGGAACTAGAGGGTATCATGCTTAGTGAAATAAGTCAATCAGAGAAAGACAACTATCATATGATCTCCCTGATATGAGGGAGAGGAGATGCAACATAGGGGGTTAAGGGGGTAGGAGAAGAGTAAATGAAACAAGATGGGATTGGGAGGGAGACAAACCATAAGTGACTCTTAATCTCACAAAACAAACTGAGGGTTGATGGGGGGAGGGGGGTTGGGAGAGGGGGGGTGGGGTTATGGACATTGGGAAGGGTATGTGCTATGGTGAGTGCTGTGAAGTGTGTAAACCTGGCAATTCACAGACCTGTACCCATGGGGATAAAAATATATAATATGTTTATAAAAAATAAAATTAAAAAAATAATAAAACCTTAAAAAAAAGAATTTGAGATAGTGATTCTCTCTGGTGGGAGAGGAGAAGCAGGACAAGGGAATGAGGAGGGAGCACAGAGACAGATACAAGTTATGGAATGTATCATTCTCTGGTTGAGTGCAGGATCCCAGCTTTTTACTATATTACTGTAATTTATAAGCTACATATAGGTTATGAATATTCTTTTGTATGAATCAAATAGCATATAAAGGCTAATTTTAAAAAGTGAAAAAGTTGGTCTTAGAAATACAATTTATATTCCAAATGAGTCAGAGTTCTAGTTTCAAAGACTGCATTGATCCTTTTCCCCTGTTAGAATTCCTTTTATTGAATTGTGTTTTAGGACTTTAACTTCCTTCCACCATAGGTACACATTCACAGTTCAATCCTAGGATACATACATGAAGTATGCATTTTGGGGTGGTAAAATTACTCAAGGCTTCATTTTACTAATATTTTCACATCACCCTGCCTCATTCAATTTTTTTTCATTCTTTTATATTACATGCATTTATGTAAGCCACCTCATATTCTTTGTGGAATGAGGCAGGGTACAAACAATCAAAACTAAAATACTCTATCCCACAGGGAATGAAAACAACTCAAATCCTGTCTTATTTCTTCCCATTTATGGCAGAAAATGCAGAAAAGTGGGCAGTTTCTTTCCTCTGATGGCAGGCTCCTGCAAAAAGTTGACCAGAGCTCCTGAAAGCTAGGAGGTAGACAAAAAAGCCATTTATAGACTATGTCAGAGACAGAATTGGTGGCCCACTGAACCCTAGAGCTCTGGCTTCTCAGCCAGGTCTTGAGCAAAATCAGATACAGCTCTGAGGATTCCAGAGACCCTGCACCATGAGTTGACCTGAGCCCGTGAACCAAAACTGTTCCATCAACCTTCTGCTCACTGTTTGCATGGTCCCTAGCCCTCCAGTCCAGGGAGGAAAGGGACTCCATATATTAGCACCCTCACCTACAACCCAATGGTGCCCAGAAAAGCAAAATATATATTTGTGCCTGCTCCACAGCAGGTCAGCCCACTCATCCAAAGATGCCATATCCATGAGATACAATCCAACTTCCAGGAAACTGTTGGGTTCTACCTGCATTGTGCATCCTTTGTTGGTCATAGGAAGGATTTTGTACTTCCCAGATATGGTCAAAATCACTGATTCCTCATTCTACCTTAAGGTAGTGAGACTTACATAAGTGATAGACCACATCCAGATACAGCAGTCCTGGCTCCCCACTCAGTCCAAAAAGGCTCCAGAAAATAAACTAAACATGGAAACCCAATGATGGGGCAAAAGAGTTTGCTTCAAACTTCAAGAAGAGGACTAGGAGAAGCTTCCCCAACCTATGTTTCCCCATGGTCTATAGATGTTATATAGATGTGATGTATCTCCTTAATAACCCTCATCCACTGTTTCCCTTAAGATGTCTGCCACCATATTAAGAGCCACAAGAAGGAGGAGGAGGAAGTGGAGAAGAAGGACAAGGAGGGAGAGGAGGAAAAGGAGGGACTACACATCTTCATGTAAGGGGTATGGCTATGGAATCAATCTGTTCTGTAGGACCTATGTTTATGCCAATATATCAAAATCACATTGGAGTGGAGGTTTGTTCAGACATTCATCCTCCCTGTATAAGCCTCAGGGCTTTTTGTAATGAAAAAAAAAAAAAAAGGAAGAAAAGATGGCCTCTTCCAGGTTTATTCAGATCTCAATATAGTCAACATTCTTTACACCCTCTCTACACATGAGCACTTAGTTCTTGAACCAGTTCTATGCAGGACAAACCCTTATGAAATCTGTGCTTGGAGACACCTACAATTTTGGTCTCTAGAAAGACAGCAAGTAGAGAATGGCTTTCTAAGGTGCTCAACTCATTTTGAACACACAAAAAAGTCATTTTGTCTATGAAATACCTCAACAGTTTTCCAGAACTTACTGAATGACATCTTGAAGAGATGAAATGTTATGGATAATATCCTCACCTGATAGCATTTTTTAAAAAATCTGTTTTAAGAAAGACTCAACCATCAACAACAGCATATCCTTTGAGCCAAGTCCAAAGTCAGAAGTTATGGGGTAGAGTTCTTGGAATTTGGCATGTCTGTCTGATGGCCTAGACATTATAGGGTGGTATATTATAAGTTAGCAGTGACAGAAATGTTGGACCCCTGCAGCATCCAATCAAACCTAGCAACTGGTCTACCAAAGAAATGGTCATAAGACTGCTTCCCACTTGACAAACATCTCAGAGTCAATCTGAGTAAGCCCAGCAATATGCAGTCTCTTCCACCCAGGAAAAGAGGTCCAATGAGAAAGAGAAACCATGTTCATACAGGGCCGTGTTTAATGGCTCTCTCCCTGGCTAAGCCGCTGGGTCTCAGCTCCATAAATAGTAGTGACCCCTGCACTCACTGGCCAAGGGAGTTCCTCCAGGCTCTTCCTCCCACCTTTGCTCCTTCTGATAGAGAACAACTGCTATTTCTAAGTCGAATAGTAGAAAAGTAATAGCATCTGTGAAAATTTTTATTGAAAATTTCAGTTTCCTCCCACTGGCACATACCCAGTTTCTTCCTCCCTGCCTGAAGCTTTCTCATGGGCAGCTTGCCTGGCTTTCTCACTTGGCTTCTAGTCAAGACACCCCCTCCCAGATCACATGGAGGGGTTCCCATGCCTAACCCTGGCTGCTGGCACACCACAGCCCAGACCCCTGCTCTTAAAGCTGTTTAATAAAGTTAAGAAATGATATATAAAGGTAAACGTTTTTGTCATTATTATCCTGCATAGAGAAAATTGCTTAACTGTGCACTGACAGCTGATTGATTTCTGGTCTCACTTTTATATTACATTTGCAGAATGAACACTTTTCTCTAGGTCAACATCACCAAAGTTTATTTCAAGGGACACTCGCCTGACAAAATGCTCCTAAACAAAGAAGGATTCTGTGGTTTGAATATACATATTCCTTTGCATGGTATGTATGCCTTCCATAGTTTCACATGATTGTTCTAGTCTCACTAAGCCATTTTTACTGGGTTTCACCTTTTTCTCCATAACATCCATGAACATCTCTAAGAATAAGAGTTCTGGAGAATACATTGTAGAGAATGCTGTCTTAAGCTTATCTTTAATCTGAGATTGCAAGGTAGGAAAATTCAAATGTTCTTTATTTTAGAAAATGATTGTGATGCATAAACATGATAATTTGCATACAGTTTCAAGATCTTTAAAAGCAAGCTTTACTCTTTAGGGTTTCTGTATACATTACAAGTGTATTGTTAGAACCCTACCTGGTAGGCAAATATTCTTTAGGCTGTATGCCACAGAGCATTCTTTCAATCTATCTTTGGAGGAGTTTATGAGGTTCTTCCACAACCTGAGGGAACAGAGTTGTCAAAGGATTTCTTAATGAACATCTGTTACACTTTTTTTTTTCCTTTCAGTAGTTGCATTTTTTTTACCATCACACAGTAATACAAATTAAAACCACAATGAGATCACTAGATGCCTGTCAAAATGACCAAAACAAAATATGTGGCAATATCAAATATTTGTGAGGAGAAAGAGAGACAGAATTACTTGTAAACACTGCTGGTGAAATGTAAAATGGTGCAGCCACTCAGGAAAACAGTTTGGCAGTTTCTTGTAAAACAAAATATGCAATACCATACAACCCAGCAATTGCACTCTTGGGCATTTAACCCAGAAAAGTGAATACTTATGTTCATATAAAAACTTGCACATGAATGTTTATAACAGCTTCATTTCCAGTAGTCCACAACTGGACATGGCCCAGATGTCCTTTAGTAGACAAATGGTTAAACAAATTATGGCATGCCCATACTGAGGAATACTACTCAGCAATAAAAAAGGAATGAACTATGTTTATTATGCAACAACTTGGATTAATCTCAAGAGAATTATGATGAGTGAAAAAAGCCACCATCCCCAAATTACTTATAGTATGATTCCATTTATGTAAGACACACAAGAACTTATATGTGTAATAAAATAGCACAGAACTAGATACACACACACACACACACACACACACACACACAAGTACATGTAAACTGGGAAAACCTAAATTGGATTTTATCAATGTCAGTTTCCTGATCATGATATTGTACTATAGCTTTGTAAAATATTACCACTAGAGAAAATGGGTAGAGTACATGGGCTCTGGGATGCCTGGGTGGCTCAGCGGGTTAAGACTCTACCTTCAGCCCAGACATCTGACTCATGATGTCAGAGTCCTGGGATCGAGGCCCTCATCGGGCTCTCTGCTCAGTGGGTGAGGCCTGCTCCCCCCCCCACCTGCCTCTCTGCCTACTTGTGATATCTCTCTCTCTCTCTCTGTGTCAAATACATAAATAAAATATTTTCTTTTTTTTTAAATAAGAATACTTGAGTATGGGATCTCTCTGTGTTGTTTCTTACAACTGCATCTAAACCTACAGTTATGTCAACTTCAAAGTAGAGACTATGAAGAAGTTTAAATGTACACATGAATTTTTTGCACCTCCAATGTAGACAAGGTGATATTTCATAACATATACTATTCTGTCTCTTTTGGAAATAAATAATATTAATAATAATGAAGGAATTCATATCAAAAAGGAAAAATTATCCCAATTAAAAAGAGTTTTTAGGGGCGCCTGGGTGGCTCAGTGGTTAAGGCCTCTGCCTTTGGCTCAGGTCGTGATCTCGGGGTCCTGGGATCGAGTCCCGCATTCGGGCTCTCTGCTCAGCAGGGAGCCTGCCTCCTCCTCCTCTCTCTCTGCCTGCCTCTCTGCCTACTTGTGATCTGTCTGTCAAATAAAAAAAAAAAATCTTAAAAAAAAAAGAGTTTTTAGATAGTAATGTTAATGACTGGAGGCTCTGAAATATCCCTACTGAAGATGGGACACAAAATTACACAGGTTATATTATTTTTCCATGAGCACTTCCGCAAACTACTAGCCCACCCTCTTCTCTGCCTCACAGCACCCATCAGTGCCATTTTTATCACACATTGTGCATAACTTCATTATCTTGTCTGTGTCCCATGCAAAGTGAGATCTGTGAGAGAATGATTTTGCTGTCTGGTTGAATTCCAAATAGTATGACACAAAGATGATCAAAACTCAATTTTTTAAATAAAACACCTTTAAAGTAGTACAGAATCCTTTCTTTGAAAAGCTTTCACTTGATATCTTCATGGAGACAGGGAGATGAATAAGATGACCTCACTGGGTCCCTTTCACTAAAAGGGTCAGTGATCCTCTTTGTTCCCAGTTTTTTCTGGTACCAGAGACTTCACAATACTCTTCCCTAATTAAGGAATAGTTTCCCACCCACACTTAGCTACTTTTGTTTTTTCAAAGCTTTATTTAGGTCTCATTGACATCTAATTGATATAAAATAAACTGCACTGATTGTAAGTGTAAAAATTTCATGATTTCTACATAATCAAGCTAAAGATATATAAGTGTGTGTGTGTGTACATATAAGTGAATATATATATTCTATATTATATGAATATTTGATTAAATATTTTATGTGGAAATGACAGATAATAGATGATGGAGAGATTACAGATAGATAGATAATAGATAGAATGGATATACATATATAATCACTCTAAATTTTCCTCTGCTCCACCCTGCCATTTCATCCCCAGGCAACCACTAATCTGCCTTCTGTCACCATAAATTACTTTATATTTTTCACAACTTCATATAAATGACATCCTATAGTATAAACTCTTTTATGCCTGACTTCTGCTCATTGTAACTATTTTGAGATTCATCCATGTTGTTGCATGTATCAGTAGTTCATTACTTCCTTCCTGATGACTATTATTCCAGCTTATACCACAATTTATCTATTTACCTGTTAATAGACATTTAAGTTGTTTCCAATTTTAAGCTATTACAAAGTTGCCATGGACATTCAAGTAAAAGCCTTCCTATAAACATATGTTTTCATTTCTCTTAAGTGAATACTAGGATAATAATGGCAAAGTCATATGGTACTCGTATTTTTCACTTTTTAAGAAACTGCCAAACTTTCCAAAGGGGTTGCATATTTTACATTCCCACCAATAGTGTATGAAAGATACAGGTCCTCCTTATCCTTGTCTGCATGTGGTATGTGGTCAGGCTTTTTAATTTTAGTCATTCTAATAGGTCTGTAGTTGTACCTCATTTTGGTTTTAATTTGTATTTTCATTTCCCTAATAATAAATAATGTTGAATATCTTATCACATGTGTTTTTGCCATCTGTGTAACTTCTTTGGTAAAACATCTACTCAAATCTTTTGCTTATATATTAATTAGGTTGTTTGTTATCTTACTATAGAGTTTTTACATATATACAAATACATATATAAACATGTATTTTTATGTGTATATATAATATAAATACATAAAATATAAATATAAATATTTATTATATATAGATACTGTATATACTTATAATTTATATTTCTATATCTATATAAATATATAAATGTAAATATAAAAATTACATATATAATACATGATACATACATATATTAATATATTATATATATATATTCTGAGTACAAGAGCTTTATCAGATATTTAACTTGTAAATATTTTTTTCCTTGTGGATGGCCTGTCTTTTCATTCTCTATGAAACAAGATGGGATCGGGAGGGAGACAAACCATAAGAGACTCTCAATGTCACAAAACAAACTGAGGGTTGCTGGGGGTCGGGGGGGTCGGGAGAGGGTGGTGGGGTAATGGACATTGGGGAGGGTATGTGCTATGGTGAGTGCTGTGAAGTGTGTAAACCTGGCGATTCACAGACCTGAATCCCTGGGGCTAAAAATACATTATATGTTTATTAAAAAATTTAAAAAATTTAACAAAAATAAAATTGAAATTTAAAAAAAATTTTTTTAAAGATCAGGGATTCTTAATTTTAGCAGAGTGTAATTTAACAATTATTCTTTCATGAATCTTGCTTTTGGTGTTATAGATAAGAAATCCTTGCCTCACTGAAGTTTATAAAGATTTTTCTCTTAAATTTTTTCTAAATGTTTCATAGTTTGGGGTTTCACATTCAGTTCTATGATCCATTTTTAGTTAACTTTTGTGGATAGTGCAAAGTGATGTGGGAAAGAAAGGCAAAGAAAAATTAAATTTCCTTACTATTTACAGTCCATTGACAAGTCCTTGAAACAGGCAGAGTGACATTCCTCTAGGAACTCAGCTGCTTCAATGTTAATACTTTCCTAAGGGCAAGAGGCAATCTTAGCCCAACCCCCCAGGATACTGTAAGTCTACTTTAACATATAAAAATCCCTATGCAAACTTCCTTTATCTCTCCCCTCCAGGTTACATAATGGCAATCATCCTCCAAGTATATGGCCCACTGAAATACATCTGAAGAGTCCCGTGACTGAGTTTTTACTAAACAGTAATAAATGACCCTTTCCTAACAATAGCTAGCCCCCTCAGGATCCTGGAAACCTTGTTTCCAAAATACCTTGGAGGCTTGTGCTGTCCTGAACACCCTCCCACCATGAAAGTATATAATCAGTCACCCATCACAACCCATGTGTTTCTTTCTGCCCACAGGCCCTGTGTCCCTATTAATATAAAACCATCTTTTTGAACTGAAAACATCTCAAGAATTCTTTCTTTGCTGTCAGCTCCAATCCTCAATATTTCCTACATCACAAAGTATAGACAAAAATTCTCCTTTTTTAAAAAATATGGATAGCCCAGCATCCCATCACCATTTGTTAAAAAGATAATTATTTTTTCATTGAATTGCCTTTGTACCTTTGCAAAGGTACAACTTCTGGTATCCAGTCCCACATGGGAAGAGCCTTGAAGTTATCACGCCTGTCTACTCAACAAGGAAAAAAACAAACTAAAGATCAACAACTCTTTTTTGATCAGAGAATTGAGGTCAAAGGGCAAACTACTGTCCTGAAAACTGGAGTGACAGGTGGATACAGAGAAACAGAGTTTAAGGAGAAAAGGCCCCAACTGAGGCCTGGTAGGAGCACTTAAAGGATAATTAACTAATTGCTGAAGACTGAACTGTGGACTAGCTTGAGAGATAAAAACTCATGGGGGCCCAGTCTTAGGAGAATACCCACAGTTTCATGGGCCTTACCTCCAAGAGCCCCACCAGGTGCTCACAGTGAAAATCAGAGAAAAATCTCCTCATGCTTCTAACAGGAGAGGAGAAATCATTTTAAAATATGCCCAGACTTATCTCTCTCTTTAACAAAGCTCTGCTCTCAAGAGAAACTATTCTGCCAGAGCCTAAACAACTGGGTTTTATAGGAGTCTGACTGACCTGGGAAAGTGATATACTCAATAGCAACCCATCCAGCTGTTGATGTGAGTGAAGGGAAATGCTCAAATCCAACCTTTCTCACCTTCCTGTCACCCTCAAGGGAAAAGGGAAAGTTGAAGAGCAGTTGTGAAGGTTACAGTCCAGAGATACAGACTCACTAAAAGACTGCGACATAATCATGGGATTATAGAATGCTTTTCTATCCTCTTGAACGGCCCCCCTTACCACCATATCAGTAGGGCTCGTGTGTAATAACAAAGGATTTCAACTGAAAGAACTGTGGACTTCATTAAAATTTAAAAATTTAAGAATGCCTGGGCAGCTCAATCAGCTAAGCATCTGCCTTTTGCTCATGTCTCCTGGGATTGAGTCACACATTGGGCTTCTTGCTCAGCTTCTTGCTTCTCCCTCTGCCTGTCACCCTCCCTGGTTATGTGCTCTTTCTCTCTCTAATGAATAAATAATTAAATAATAATTAAAACTTTAGCATTGCAAAAGATTCAGTTGAGAAAATCAAAAAATAAGGCACAGACTGGGAGAAAAGATTTGCAAAACATGTGTCTGATAAATGACTTGTATTTGAAATATACAAAAAACTCTTAAAATTCAACTCATTTTAGACTCAAAGACACCTCCGGATTTAAAGTGGGGCATAGAAAACCATTTACCATGCTAATGGACATCAAAAGAAAGCTGGGGTGGCAATCCTTATATCTGACAAATTAGATTTTACACCAAAGACTATAATAAAAGATGAGGAATGACACTATATCATACTTAAAGGGTCTGTCCAACAAGAACTAACAATCTTAAATATCTATGACCCTAACATGGAAGAAGCCAATTATATAAGCCAATTAATAACAAAATAAAAGAAATACATTGACAATAATACAATAATAGTAGGGGACTTTAACACTCGCCTCACTGAATGGACAGATAATCTAAGAAAATGATCAACAAGGAAATGAAGGCTTTAAATGACACACTGTACCAGACAGACTTCACAGATATATTCAGAATATTCTATCCCAAAGCAACAGAATACACACTCATCTCTAGTGCACATGGAACATCCTCCAGAATAGATCACACTCGGAGTCACAAATCAGGTCTCAATGGGTACCAAAGATTGGGATCTTTCCCTGCATATTTTCAGACCACAATGCTCTGAAACTAGAACTCAATCACAAGAGGAAAGTTGGAAAGAACTCAAATACATGGAGGCTAAAGAGCATCCTATTAAAGAATGAATGAATGGGTCAATCAGGAAATTAAAGAGAAATTTTTAAAATTTATGGAAACAAATGAAAATGAAAACACAACTGTTCAAAATCTTAGGAATGCAGCAAAGGCAGTCCAAAGAGGAAAGTATATAGCAATACAAGCCATTCTCAAGAAACAAGAAAGGTCTCAAGTACACAACCTAACCTTACACTTAAAGGAGCTGGAGAAAGAACAGCAAAGAAAGCCTAAACCCAGCAGGAGAAATAAAGATCACAGCTGAAATCTATGAAATAGAAACCAAAAGAACAGTAGAACAGATCAATGAAAGTAGGAGCTGGTTCATTGAAAGAATGAATAAGATTGATAAATCCCTGGCCAGACTTTCCAAAGAGAAAAGAGAAAGGACCCAAATTAATAAAATCATGAATGAAAGACCAGCAATCACAACCAACACCAAAGAAATACAAACAATTATAAGAACATATTATGAGCAACTATATGACAGCAAATTAGACAATCTGGATGAAATGGATGCATTCTAAGAGATGTATAAACTACCAAAACTGAACCAGGAAAAATAGAAAACCTGAACAGACCCATAACCAGTAAGGAGATTGAAGCAGTCATCAAAAATCTCCCAAAAAACAAGAGCCGAGGGCCAGATGGCTTCCCAGGGGAATTTTACCAAGCATTGAAAGAAGAACAAATACCTTTCTCCTGAAACTGTTCCAAAAAATAAAAACGGAAGTAAAACTTCCAAACTCACTTTATGAGGCCAGCATTACCTTGATCCCAAAACCAGACAATGACCCCATCAACAAGGAGAATTATTGGGGCACCTGGGTGGCTCAGTTGGTTAAGTCTCTGCCTTCAGTTCAGGTCATCATCTCAGAGTCCTGAGATTGAGCCCTGCATCAGGCTCTCTGCTCAGCAGGGAGCCTACTTTCCCCCTCTCTTTCTCCCTGCCTCTCTGCCTAATTGTGATCTCTGTCAAATAAATAAATAAATTTTTTTTAAAAAGGAGAATTATAGACCAATATCCCTGATGAACATGGATGCAAAAATTCTCAACAAAATACTAGTCAGTAAGATATAACAGTACATTAAAAAGGTTCTTCACTATGACTGAGTGGGATTTATTCCTGGGCTGCAAGGTTAGTTCAACAGCCACAAATCAATCAATGTGATACAAACATTAATATAAGAAAGAACAAGAACCATATGATACTCTCAATTGATGAATAGATGTAGAAAAAGCATTTGACAAAGTACAGCATTCTTTCATGATCAGAACTGATCACAGTGTAGGGATAGAGGGTATATACCTCAATATCATCAAAGCCATCTATGGAAAAACCCACAGCGAATATCATTCTCAATGGGGAATAAATGAGAGCTTTTCCTCTAAGGTCAAGAACATGGCAGGGACATCCACTATCACCACTGCTATTCAATATAAAACCAGAAGTCCTAGCCTCAGCAATCAGACAACAAAAAGAAATAAAAGTCATCCAAATTGGCAAAGAAGAAGTCAAACTCTCACTCTTTGCAGAAGGTTTGATACTTTATGTGGAAAACCCATAAGACTCCACCCAAAACTGCTAGAACTCACACAGGAACTCAGTAAAGTGTCAGGATATAAAATCAATGTGCAGAAATCAGTTGCATTTCTATACACCAACAGCAAGACAGAAGAAAAAGAAATTAAGGAGTCAATCCCACTTACAATTGCACACAAAACCATAAGTTATCTAGGAATAAACCTAACCAAAGAGGCAAAGAATCTGTACTCAGAAAACTATAGAATACTCATGAAAGAAATTGAGAACGACAAAGATTTGGAAAAGTGTTTTATGCCCATGGATTGGAAGAACAAACATTGTGAAAATGTCTATGCTAACTAAAGCAATCTACACAATTAATGCAAGCCCTATCAAAATACCATCAACTTTTTTCAAAGAAATGGAACAAATAATCCTAAAATTTATATGGAACCAGAAAATACCCTGAATAGCCAGAGGAAAGTTGAAAAAGAAAACCAAAGCTGGTGGCATCACAATTCTGAACTTCAAGCTCTATTACAAAGCTGTGATCATCAAGATAGTATGGTACTGGCACAAAAACAGACACATAGATAGATGGAACAGAATAGAGAGCCCAGAAATGGGTCCTTAACTCTATGGTCAACTAATCTTGGACAAAGCGGTAAAGAATGTCCAGTAGAAAAAAGATAGTCTCTTCAACAAATGGTGTTGAGAAAATTGGGCAGCCACATGCAGAAGAATGAAACTGGACCATTTCCTTATACCACACACAAAAATGGACTCAAAATGGATGAAAGACCTCAGTGTGAGACATGAATCCATCAAAGTCTTTGAGGAGAACAC
This sequence comes from Enhydra lutris kenyoni, assembly GCF_002288905.1. Lineage (NCBI taxonomy): Eukaryota > Metazoa > Chordata > Mammalia > Carnivora > Mustelidae > Enhydra > Enhydra lutris. The sequence goes on from NW_019154118.1 coordinate 4,704,050, forward strand.
AGGCAGCAACCTCTTCCACCTCAGCCTTAGCAACTTCTGCCTAGAAACATCACCAAAGGCAAGGGAAGCAAGGGCAAAAATGAACTATTGGGACTTCATCAAGATCAAAACCTTTTGCACTGCAAAGGAAACAGTCAACAAAACCAAAAGACAACCAAAAGACTGAGAGAAGATATTTGCCAATAACGTATCAGAAAAAGGGCTAGTATCCAAACTCTATAAAGAACTTATCAAACTCAACACCCAAAGAAAAAGTAATCCAATCAAGAAATGGGCAGAAGACATGAGCAGATATTTCTGCAAAGAAGACATCCAAATGCCCAACAGACACATGAAAATGTGCTCAATGTCACTCAGCATCAGGGAAATACAAATCAAAACCACAGTGAGATACCACCTCACACTGGTCAGAATGGCTAAAATTAACATGTCAGGAAATGACAGGTGTTGGTGAGGATGCGGAGAAAGGGGAACCATCCTGCACTGTTGGTAGGAATTCATGCTGGTGCAGCCAGTGTGGAAAACAGTAGGAAGGTTCCTCTAGAAGTTGAAAATAGAGCTACTCTATGACCCAGCAATTGTATGCCTGTGTATTTACCCCAAAGATACAAATGTAGTGATTCGAAGGGGCACATGCACCCCAATGTTTATAGCAGCAATGTCCACAATAGTCAAACTACGGAAAGAACCTAGATGTCTATCAACAGCTGAATGGAAAGAAGATTAGGTATATATATACAATGGAATATTATGCAGCCATCAAAAAATGAAATCTTGCTGTTTGCAACGATGTGGCTGGACCTAGAGGGTATTATGCTAAATGGAATAAGTCAATCAGAGAAAGGCAATTATCATATCTCACTGATATGAGGAATTTGAGAAACAAGACAGTGGATCATAGGGGAAGGGAGGGAAAAATGAAACAAGATTAAACCAGAGAGGGAGACAAACTACAAGGGACAATTAATCCCAGGAAACAAACTGAGGATTGCTGAAGTGGAGGTGGGTGGGATGGATGGGATGACTGAGTGATGGACATTGGGTAGGGTATATGCTATGGTGAGCACGGTGAGTTGTGTAAGACTGATGAATCACAGACCTGTACCCCTGAAACAAAGAGTACATCATATGTTAATTTAAAATTTTTAAAAGAAGAAATACCACCACACTCTTTTGGAACGATGAAAATCCAAACCACTGACAACACCAAATGCTAACAATGGATTTGAAGCAAGAGGAACATTCATTCTTTGTTGGTGGGAATACAAAAATGGTACAGTCACTTTGGAAGGGAGTTGGGCAACTTCTTACAAAGTTTTACAAACAGTTACCTTATGATCCAGTAGCCACATGCCTTATTTACTCAAAGAAGTTGAAAACAGGTCCACACAAAAATATTCACAGAAATGTTTATAGTGCTTTTATTCATAATTTCCAAAAACTGGAAAAACCAAAATGTCCTTCAGTACATGAATGGATAAACTATAACACATCCACACAATGCAATATTATGCAGGACTAAAAAGAAATGAGCTATCAAGCCAGAAAAAGACACAGATGAAACTTAAATGCAAATTTAAGTGAAAGAAGAAATCTGAAAAGGCCACATACTATATGATTCCAATTATGGGACATGCTGGAAAGGGCAAAATTATGGAGATAGTAAAGAGATCAGTGGTTGCTAGAAGTTCAGGAGGAGGGAGGGAGAGATGAATAGGTAGAGCACAAAGAATCTTTAGAGCAGTTAAACTACTCTATATAACGTAATTGTGGATATATGACATTTTGCATTTGTCAAAATCCATAGAATATACAACAAAAAGAGTGAACTCTAATGCAAACTATGGGTTTTAGTTAATAATGATATAACAATATTGATTTGTCCATTATAACAAATTAACCACACTGCAGCAAGATGTTAATAATAGAGGAAACTAAATGTGGGGGAGTAGTGTGGTGATATATGAGAACTCTGTAGTTTCTGCTGAAATTTTCTATAAACCCAAAACTTCTCTTAAAAAGATAAAGTCTATTAATAAATTTTAAAAATCAATTGACTACATGAGTAATATTTATGTGAGTTTATTTTAGGATTCTATTACATTCCATGACCTATTTGTCCACTTTATGTTGAATGACACATTGTAACTTTATAATAAGCCTTGAAGGGTACTCAAGGTTTATTTCAACTTTACTCTTTTTCAGATTTATTTTTACTATTCTAGGTCTTTTACATCTCCAAAGGAATTTTAAAATCAGCTTGAAATTTCCTACCAGAAAAAAAAATAAAAAATAAAAATAAAGCCTGCTGGGGTTTTGATTGGAATTATATCAATCTATAGATCAATTCAGAAAATAACTAACATTTTAATAATGTTTAGTCTTCCAATCCATAAATAGGATATATCTTTCATTTAAGTCTACCTTAATTTTTTCTTAACTTTGCCCTGTAATTTCAGTGTACACAACTTGTACATCTTTTGTCATATTTATCTTTAAGTATTTCTATTTTATAATTCTATTGTGAGTGTGTTTTCATTTTAATCTTCATTGTCCATTGCTAGCATATAGACATAAAATTGATTTTTAAACATTGACCTTATACCTCAGGGTATACCTTATGAAACCTTATGAAACCTTATGAAATTCCCTTATGGGTTCTAGTTTTTGTAGATACAGGGGATTTTCTACATTGATGATTATGTCTTCTGTGAATAAAGACAATTTACTTCTTTCTTTCCAATCCAAGTAACTTTTTTTTTTCCTAATTGTGCTGGCAAGAACCTAAAATATAAATGTTCAATAGACATGATTAAATGGACATCTTCGTCTTGTTCCTCATCTTGAAGGAAAACATTCTGTCTTTCACCATTACATATAATGTTAACTATAGGGGGTTTTGTAGATTACCTTTATCAGATTGAGGAAGTTCTCTTCTAATTCGACTTTGCTGAGTTTTTTTCATGAATATATGTTAAATTTTGTCAAATGTTTTTCTGCCTCTATGGAAAAACTCATATATTTTCCTTTTTATAATGTGTTAATAACATCAGTTTTCTAAGTTAAACCAATCTTTCATTCTCTGAATGAACTCTATTTGGTCATGAGGTGTTATTCTTTCTACATAATGTTAGATTGAACTTACTAAAATTTTGTTAAGATTTTTTGCCATTTTGTTCATGATGTACATCAGTCCATAATTTTTTATCGTGTCTTTACCTAGTTTTGGTATCAGACTAATAGTGACCTCATTATAGTAGTTACCAAGTATTCCCTTCTCTTCAGTTTTTTAAAAGTTTGTCTATAATTGGAATTTTTTCTTTAAATATTTGAAAGAAGTTATACAAGAAACCATCTGGTCCCGTCAGTGTTCTTTTTGGAATATTTTTAACTATAAACTGAATTTTAAAATATACATAGGGTCAATCAAGTTATTTTTCTTGAGTGAGCTTTGGTAATTTGTATGTTTCAAGAATTTGTCCTTTTCATTTGAGTTGTCTAATTCATTGACATAAAGTTATTCATAATATTGCTCTACTATTCTTTAATTATCTGCAGGCTCTGGTGTGTTGTCATCTCTCTCATTCCTGTTACTGATAAATGCATACTATTTTTTTTTAATTTCCCAATAAGCCTGACTACATTTTTTATCAGTTTTATTGATCATTTCAAAGAAACAAGTTTTGATTTTATTGATTTATTTCCTATAGTTTTCTGAGGTTTATTTTATTGATTTCCACTCTGATCTTTATTATTTCCTTTCTTTGAGTTTAATTTGCTCTTTTTTTATCCAGTTTCTCAGGGTGGAAACAGATGTCATTGATTTGAAATCTTTCTTTTCTGATATAGCTCTTTATTACTATAAAATCCCCTCAAACTATTGCCAAAAAAGCATCCCACAAGTTTTAGTATTTTTTGTTTTTATTTTAACTCAATTTAAGTTACTTTTTTAATTTTCATTTTCATTTCCTTTTGACCCATTGCTTATTTAGAAGTATGTTATTTTGTTTCCAAATATTTTGCTATTTTCCAGAAATCTATCCTTTATTTCCAATTTAATTCAGTTGTAGCCTGAGAACATACATTGTAGGAATTGAATCCTTTTTAATGCATTGATATTGTTTTATGACCAGAATGTTATATCTTTGTCAACATTCTATGTTCATTTGAAAAGAAGTGTATTCTGCTGTTGCATGAGTGTTCTAGAATTATAAATTTTAAGGTCAAGTTGGTTGATAGTTTTTTTCAAGTACTTTTGATCATTAGTTATTTTCTGTCCACTTGCTCTGTCAATTTTTGATAGAAGGGTGTTGAAATCTCTATTTCTTCTAGCAGTTCTGTCAGTTTTTGTTTTGTGTATTTTGAAGCTCCATTATTAGGTTTAGACTTGTGATGTCCTCTTAAAACAACCCTTGTTTTGCTATGAAATGACCCAATTTATCCCTAACAATATTCTTTCTTTTTTAAGATTTTATTTATTTATTTGACAGAGAGAGAAAGAGAGAGAGAGATCACAAGTAGGCAGAGAGGCAGGCAGAGAGAGAGGGAGAAACAGGCTCCCCGCCAGAGGCTTAACCCACTGAGCCAATATCCTAACAATATTCTTTACGTTGAAACCTTTGTTAATCTGATAGTAATAGAGCTACTCCAACTTTCTTTTGATTAGTGTTATCATGGTATATCTTTTTCAATTCTTCATTTGTAATATTTCTGTTTTTACATGTAACTGAGGATTCTTCTAGGAAATTTAAAGTTTTGTCTTATTTTTTAATGTAATTAGATATCTTCTGCCTTTTAATTAAGGTATTTATACCATTTACATTTAATGTGATTAATTATATGACTTCATTTAAACTTATTTGTTTTCCATTTGTTCCACATTATAATGTGTCTTTTCCTCTGGCTGCTTTAACATTTTCTTTTTATTACTGGTTTTTAGCAGTATGATTATGTGTTTTTATGTCATGTTTTGTGCTTACAGTTTGTTCTTACATGTGTATATTTATTATTTTCATCAACTTTGAAAAAATTTTTGCCATTATTTATTCAAGTTTTTAATGTATGCCCCCTCTACTATTTTTGAGTAGTTCCATCACGAAGCTATTTGGCCACTTGAGTTGTCCCATAGCTCATTGATGGTCTACCCTTTTTTTCCCCAGCATTTTTTCCTGAATTTTATTTTGTATAGTTCCTATTATTATGTTGCTATGTTTCTAATCTTTTCATCTGTGGAATACAATCTTTAATCCCATCTAATACATTTTTAAATTTCAGAAATGCAATATTCACTTATAGAAGCTTGATTTGTGTCTTTTTAAATATTTTTCCTATCTCTATTTAACATGTTCTATCTTTTCTCTACCATTTTGAGTATGTAAAATGCAGACACAATTACTATTACAATGTCCTTTCCTATTAATCATATCATCTATTTCATTTTTGTGTCACTTTTGACTGACTTTTTTTCCTCATTGTGGGCTCCATTTTCATGTTTCTTTGCACATTTAGTAATTTTTTTTTAGTTTTTTATTTTTTCAGCATAACAATATTCATTATTTTTGCACCACACCCAGTGCTCCATGCAATCCGTGCCCTCTACAATACCCACCATCTGGATCCCCCAACCTCCCACCCCCCGCCCCTTCAAAACCCTCAGATTGTTTTTCAGAGTCTATAGTCTCTCATGGTTCACCTCCCCTTCCAATTTCCCTCAACTCCCTTCTCCTCTCCATCTCCCCATGTCCTCCATGATATTTGTTATGCTCCACAAATAAGTGAAACCATATGATAATTGACTTTCTCTGCTTGACTTATTTCACTCAGCATAATCTCTTCCAGTCCCGTCCATGTTGATACAAAAGTTGGGTATTCATCCTTTCTGATGGAGGCATAATACTCCATAGTGTATATAGACCACATCTTCCTTACTCATTCGTCCGTTGAAGGGCATCTTGGTTCTTTCCACAGTTTGGCGACCATGGCCATTGCTGCTATAAACATTGGGGTACAGATGGCCCTTCTTTTCACTACATCTGTATCTTTGGGGTAAATACCCAGTAGTGCAATGGCACGATCATAGGGAAGCTCTATTTTTAATTTCTTGAGGAGCTCGACACTGTTCTCCAAAGTGGCTGCACCAACTTGCATTCCCACCAAGAGTGTAAGAGGGTTTCCCCTTTCTCTACATCCTCTCCAACACACGTTGTTTCCTGTCTTGCTAATTTTGGCCATTCTAACTGGTGTAAGGTGTATCTCAATGTGGTTTTGATTTAAATCTCCCTGATGGCTAGTGATGATGAACATTTTTTCATGTGTCTGATAGCCATTTGTATGTCTTCATTAGAGAAGTGTCTGTTCATACCTTCTGCCCATTTTATTGATATGATTGTCTGTTTTGTGTGTGTTGAGTTTCAGGAGTTCTTTATAGATCCTGGATATCAATCATTTGTCTGTACTGTCATTTGCAAATATCTTCTCCCATTCCGTGGGTTGCCTCTTTGTTTTTTTGACTGTTTCCTTTGCTGTGCAAAAGCTTTTGATCTTGATGAAGTCCCAAAAGTTCATCTTCACTTTTGTTTCCTTTACCTTTGGAGACAAATCTTTTTTTTTTTTTAATTAAATTTTATTTTTATAAACATATAATATATTTTTATCCCCAGGGGTACAGGTCTGTGAATCACCAGGTTTACACACTTCACAGCACTCACCATAGCACATACCCTCCCCAATGTCCATAACCCCACTCCCCTCTCCAAACCCCCCTCGCCCCATCAACCCTCAGTTTGTTTTGTGAGATTAAGAGTCACTTATGGTTTGTCTCCCTCCCAATCCCATCTTGTTTCATTTACTCTTCTCCTACCCCCTTAACCCACCATGTTGCATCTCCTCTCCCTCATATCAGGAAGATCATATGATAGTTGTCTTTCTCCGATTGACTTATTTCGCTAAGCATGATACCCTCTAGTTCCATCCACGTCGTCGCAAATGACAAGATTTAATTTCTTTTGATGGCTGCATAGTATTCCATTGTGTATATATACCACATGTTTTTTATCCATCCATCTGTTGATGGACATCTAGGTTCTTTCCATAGTTTGGCTATTGTAGACATTGCTGCTATAAACATTTGGGTGCACGTGCCCCTTCGGATCACTACGTTTGTATCTTTAGGGTAAATACCCAGCAGTGCAATTGCTGGGTCATAGGGTAGTTCTATTTTCAACATTTTGAGGAACCTCCATGCTGTTTTCCAGAGTGGTTGCACCAGCTTGCATTCCCACCAACAGTGTAGGAGGGTTCCCCTTTCTCCACATCCTCACCAGCATCTGTCATTTCCTGACTTGTTAATTTTAGCCATTCTGACTGGTGTGAGGTGGTATCTCATTGTGGTTTTGATGTGTATTTCCCTGATGCCGAGTGATGTGGAGCACTTTTTCATGTGTCTGTTGGCCATCTGGATGTCTTCTTTGCAGAAATGTCTGTTCATGTCCTCTGCCCATTTCTTGATTGGATTATTTGTTCTTTGGGTGTTGAGTTGCTAAGTTCTTTATAGATTTAGGACACTAGCCCTTTATCTGATATGTCATTTGCAAATATCTTCTCCCATTCTGTCAGTTGTCTTCTGGTTTTGTTAACTGTTTCCTTTGCTGTGCAAAAGCTTTTGATCTTGATAAAATCCCAAGAGTCCATTTTTGCCCTTGCTTCCCTTGCCTTTGGCGATGTTCCTAGGAAGATGTTGCTGCGGCTGAGGTCGAAGAGGTTGCTGCCTGTGTTCTCCTCAAGGATTTTGATGGATTCCTTTCTCACATTGAGGTCCTTCATCCATTTTGAGTCTATTTTCGTGTGTGGTGTAAGGAAATGATCCAATTTCATTTTTCTGCATGTGGCTGCCCAATTTTCCCAACACCATTTATTGAAGAGGCTGTCTTTGTTCCATTGGACATTCTTTCCTGCTTTGTCGAAGATTAGTTGACCATAGAGTTGAGGGTCTATTTCTGGGCTCTCTATTCTGTTCCATTGATCTATGTGTCTGTTTTTGTGCCAGTACCATGCTGTCTTGATGATGACAGCTTTGTAATAGAGCTTGAAGTCCGGAACTGTGATGCCACCAACTTTGGCTTTCTTTTTCAATATTCCTTTGGCTATTCGAGGTCTTTTCTGGTTCCATATAAATTTTAGGATTATTTGTTCCATTTCTTTGAAAAAAATGGGTGGTACTTTGATAGGAGTTGCATTAAATGTGTAGACTGCTTTAGGTAGCATAGACATTTTCACAATATTTATTCTTCCAATCCAGGAGCATGGAACATTTTTCCATTTCTTTGTGTCTTCCTCAATTTCTTTCATGAGTACTTTATAGTTTTCTGTGTATAGATTCTTAGTCTCTTTGGTTAGATTTATTCCTAGGTATCTTATAGTTTTGGGTGCAATTGTAAATGGGATGGACTCCTTAATTTCTCTTTCTTCTGTCTTGTTGTTGGTGTAGAGAAATGCAACTGATTTCTGGGCATTGATTTTATATCCTGACACTTTACTGAATTCCTGTACAAGTTCTAGCAGTTTTGGAGTGGAGTCTTTTGGGTTTTCCACATATAGTATCATATCATCTGCGAAGAGTGATAGTTTGACTTCTTCTTTGCCAATTTGGATGCCTTTAATTTCCTTTTGTTGTCTGATTGCTGAGGCTAGGGCTTCTAGTACTATGTTGAATAGCAGTGGTGATAACGGACATCCCTGCCGTGTTCCTGACCTTAGCAGAAAAGCTTTCAGTTTTTCTCCATTGAGAATGATATTTGCGGTGGGTTTTTCATAGATGGCTTTGATAATATTGAGGTATGTGCCCTCTATCCCTACACTTTGAAGAGTTTTGATCAGGAAGGGATGCTGTACTTTGTCAAATGCTTTTTCAGCATCTATGGAGAGTATCATATGGTTCTTGTTCTTTCTTTTATTAATGTGTTGTATCACATTGATTGATTTGCGGATGTTGAACCAACCTTGCAGCCCTGGAATAAATCCCACTTGGTCGTGGTGAATAATCCTTTTAATGTACTGTTGAATCCTATTGGCTAGTATTTTGGCGAGAATTTTTGCATCTGTGTTCATCAAGGATATTGGTCTGTAGTTCTCTTTTTTGATGGGATCCTTGTCTGGTTTTGGGATCAAGGTGATGCTGGCCTCATAAAAGGAGTTTGGAAGTTTTCCTTCCATTTCTATTTTTTGGAACAGTTTCAGGAGAATAGGAATTAGTTCTTCTTTAAATGTTTGGTAGAATTCCCCTGGGAAGCCATTTGGCCCTGGGCTTTTGTTTGTTTGGAGATTTTTGATGACTGTTTCAATCTCCTTACTGGTTATGGGTCTGTTCAGGCTTTCTATTTCTTCCTGGTTCAGTTGTGGTAGTTTATATGTCTCTAGGAATGCATCCATTTCTTCCAGATTGTCAAATTTGTTGGCGTAGAGTTGCTCATAGTATGTTCTTATAATTGTCTGTATTTCTTTGGTGTTCGTTGTGATCTCTCCTCTTTCATTCATGATTTTATTTATTTGGGTCCTTTCTCTTTTCTTTTTGGTAAGTCTGGCCAGGGGTTTATCGATCTTGTTAATTCTTTCAAAGAACCAGCTCCTAGTTTCATTGATTTGTTCTATTGTTTTTTTGGCTTCTATTTCATTGATTTCTGCTCTGATCTTTATGATTTCTCTTCTCCTGCTGGGTTTAGGGTTTCTTTCTTGTTCTTTCTCCAGCTCTTTTAGGTGTAGGGTTAGGTTGTGTACCTGAGACCTTTCTTGTTTCTTGAGAAAGGCTTGTACCGCTATATATTTTCCTCTCAGGACTGCCTTTGTTGTGTCCCACTAATTTTGAACTGTTGTGTTTTCATTATCATTTGTTTCCATGAATTTTTTCAATTCTTCTTTAATTTCCTGGTTGACCCATTCATTCTTTAGAAGGATGCTGTTTAGTCTCCATGTATTTGAGTTCTTTCCAAATTTCCTCTTGTGATTGAGTTCTAGCTTCAGAGCATTGTGGTCTGAAAATATGCAGGGAATGATCCCAGTCTTTTGATACCAGTTGAGACCTGATTTAGGACCGAGGATGTGATCTATTCTGGAGAATGTTCCATGTGCACTAGAGAAGAATGTGTATTCTGTTGCTTTGGGATGAAATGTTCTGAATATATCTGTGATGTCCATCTGGTCCAGTGTGTCATTTAAGGCCTTGATTTCCTTGTTGATCTTTTGCTTGGATGATCTGTCCATTTCAGTGAGGGGAGTGTTAAAGTCCCCTACGATTATTGTATTATTGTCGATGTGTTTCTTTGATTTTGTTATTAATTGGTTTATATAGTTGGCTGCTCCCACATTCGGGGCATAGATATTTAAAATTGTTAGATCTTCTTGTTGGACAGATCCTTTGAGTAAGATATAGTGTCCTTCCTCATCTCTTATTATAGTCTTTGGCTTAAAATCTAATCGATCTAATATAAGGATTGCCACTCCTGCTTTCTTCTGATGTCCATTAGCATGGTAAATTCTTTTCCACCCCCTCACTTTAAATCTGGAGGTGTCTTCAGGTTTAAAATGAGTTTCTTGTAGGCAACATATAGATGGGTTTTGTTTTTTTATCCCTCTGATATCCTGTGTCTTTTGATTGGGGCATTTAGCCCATTAACATTCAGGGTAAGTATTGAGAGATATGAATTTAGTGCCATTGTATTGCCTGTAAGGTGACTGTTATTGTATATTGTGTCTGTTCCTTTCTGATCTACTACTTTTAGGGTCTCTCTTTGCTTAGAGGACCCCTTTCAATATTTCCTGTAGAGCTGGTTTGGTATTTGCAAATTCTTTCAGTTTTTGTTTGTCCTGGAAGCTTTTAATCTCTCCTTCTATTTTCAATGATAGCCTAGCTGGATATAGTATTCTTGGCTGCATGTTTTTCTCGTTTAGTACTCTGAATATATCATGCCAGCTCTTTCTGGCCTGCCAGGTCTCTGTGGATAAGTCTGCTGCCAATCTAATATTTTTACCATTGTACGTTACAGACTTCTTTTCCCGGGCTGCTTTCAGGATCTTCTCTTTGTCACTAAGACTTGTAAATTTTACTATTAGGTGACGGGGTGTGGACCTATTCTTATTGATTTTGAGGGGGGTTCTCTGAACCTCCTGGATTTTGATGCTTGTTCCCTTTGCCATATTGGGGAAATTCTCTCCAATAATTCTCTCCAATATACCTTCTGCTCCCCTCTCTGTTTCCTCTTCTTCTGGAATCCCAATTATTCTAATGTTGTTTCGTCTTATGGTGTCACTTATCTCTCGAATTCTCCCCTCATTGTCCAGTAGCTGTTTGTCCCTCTTTTGCTCAGCTTCTTTATTCTCTGTCATTTGGTCTTCTAGATCACTAATTCTTTCTTCTGCCTCATTTATCCTAGCAGTGAGAGCCTCCATTTTTGATTGCAGCTCATTAATAGCTTTTTTGATTTCAACTTGGTTAGATTTTAGTTCTTTTATTTCTCCAGAAAGGGCTTTTATATCTCCCGAGAGGGTTTCTCTAATATCTTCCATGCCTTTTTTGAGCCCGGCTAGAACCTTGAGAATCGTCATTCTGAACTCTAGGTCTGACATATTACCAATGTCTGTATTGATTAGGTCCCTACCCTTTGGTAGTGCCTCTTGTTCTTTTTTTTGTGGTGAATTTTTCTGCCTTGTCATTTTGTCCAGATAAAAGTATACGAAGGAGCAAGTAAAATACTAAAAGGGTGGCAACAACCCCAGGAAAATATGCTTTAACCAAATCAGAAGAGATCCCAAATCGTGAGGGGGGAG